>NC_091824.1:18442500-18627500 GCF_038994185.2 Dermacentor albipictus
GCTTCCTCTCAAACAATTTGTCTGGAGATCCTATACATGAATAATAACTGCATTGTCATTGCTAAAGATGCTGCAAATGAACTCTTGAACGCTACGTACTGTCGAAACAAGTAAAATATGTATTTTTTCATAAAGAACTATACTCGTATGTGCCAAAAACTGTGCCCAAAATAACCGATATCAATGCTTCCATGTTTTTTCTCTATTTTATAAGTAAATAAAATATCACACGAACTTTAGAACTATATCAGTTCGAAACCAGCAAGACAGTGCATGCCGCTGATATGAAAAATGTAAAGGCCATGAAATTAACAAGCTAAGGACAAATATTGTAATGAAACTTTCTCATTCAAGGACCTTGTTTAGATTCTTGTACTTATGCAACGGCCAGTGAAAAATCTCAATGACGCTGTCATTTGTTCCAATGTATTACGCAGGAGCAGCTGTCACCGGTCATGTATCGTGAGTAATTGCACCGAAATTATAGCCGTAACAGAGAGCACGTATAAAGAGCAGGTGTTTTGCAATATAAACGAGGGCGAGTCAAATGAAAGTCAGCCAATGCGAATGTATGACAAACTGGGTACCTTATTTAAAAGTAGTCTACATGACCATTTAGACATTTGTCCCGTTGTCTAACGAGTTGCGTGATTCCTGTCTCATTAATTCCTTGGGTTGCTGCTTAAAAAAGTCTGCAACTGAATCTTTCACGTCATCGTCCAACACGAATCTTGTTCGCTTGAGCTGTTTATTCAAGTGCTCCAAAAAGTGGAAGTCGCAAGGCAGCAGGTCTGGGCTGTATGGCGGATGTTGCAGCGTTTCCGACTTGAACATTGCCAGTTTTGTATTAACGACATCAGCGACGTGGGGACGGCATTGTCGTGGGACAAGATGACCCCAATCATCAATTTTCTGCGTGGTTTGTTCTTGATTGTGACAAGCAGCCGATCTGGCGTTTTACAATAACGAAACAAATTGATAGTCTCTCAAGATTTAGCAAATTCTATCAGTAATGGCCGCTGACGATAAAAAGAAAAAGTCAACAACATCTTTCCGGCGGAAATGACGGCCTTTCCTTTCTTGGGGGTGGTGAATTCGAATGTTTCCACTGTAAGCTTTGCTATGGTGTTTCAGGCTCGTAGAAGTGGCACCATGGTTCGTCCCCGATCACAATTGGAGGCTAGAAGTCGTCACCCTTATTGTGATACCGGATCACATGAGTCAAGGCCACGCTGAACTTCTCCGTCTTCTGGTGGTAGTTCAAAATCTTGGGCAACCATTGCGCACACAAGAGCGGATAACCGAGATGTACATGTATTATTGCGTGAACCGAACCGTGACTGATGTTCACACGCTCCGCCAGTTCATCGATGCTAATCCTCCGTTCTTGTCTCATCAGCTCATAAACCTTTGCAATTTTGTTAGGGGTGATTGCACAATGGCTTTGGCCCGGCCTTGGATCGTCTTTTCAGCTTTCTCATCGTTCTTTTAACTGTTTGCTCGAACGCTTCACATTGGCCAATGAAATGCAATGTTCTACGTGCACGGCAGCCATACGGCGACTAATTTATCTTGGTGAAATACCTTCAGCTCTCAAAAACCTCAGGGCACCACGCTACTCAACTTCTAGAGCATCCTTTATGTCGCGCAACCAAGTTCAACCCAGTGCATGAGAGCATTAAACAACCTTGAAACTCACACCTGTGTGTCACTTTTGTAATAGAGAGATGCGTCTGTACGTTTGAAATGCGAAGATACAATGGAATATACAAATGCGCAGATACACCTAGATAAAAGGCAGAAAAGTGTCACTGGAAACAAAGTTCACTGCGCTAATACACAAAACCCCGCAACAAGATACTTATATATACGTATAAGTCTATACGTATATACGTATAAGTATAAGTATAAACAAGGCAAGTAAACATGTTGCGCAATCAGAGATTCACAGAATCCTTGATCCCACAACCATTCCATCCACTCCCCCCGATGTATCGCACGCGACGGAAGACGGTGCGCTTGCTCCGCTTTTCTCTTTCGCGTACACAAGACAGAGCCACCATCATCGTCTCACCCATTCCATCCCCAATCCCCCTCCCTACGCTTTCACTCGCACGTACAGCATGCGGCGCGCGGTCATGATGCTATCGCCCTTCGACTTTATACGAAACATGAGGGCGACGGCGATAGCAGGAATGCGCCTAGCGTGTCCATATAATTGCTATTGCAATACTATATAATAAGACTGTCCGGCAACTGAAGCATCCCGTGGCCTATTACTGTCCGCAAAAGAAGTAACAAAATCGAACTTTCACCATGCGACAATTCGCTGCGCCACAGCAATGTTTTTTTTTTTCTTTCCTTAACGGGGCCGGGGCACCGAAATGAAAAAGCGCAAAGTATGTTGGCTACAATCGAATGCCTACTTTCGGCACCTAATGTAGCTACCGAAAGAATATCAAAGAGAACGTGAGACGCTTGGTCCACCGAGAACCATACGCTTACTGCTCGGTATCCTACACTGGCGAGACAAGACTTTCCGGAAAGGTTGCGCTCAAGCGAACGCGGTGCAATTCGTGGAGTCCCCACAGTGATGGCGGCGAGCGACGACAGTTTCTTTTTCTCGTCCGCTAGCCAGAAAGCGTCCAAAACACTGCCAGGTGAAAATCCACTCGGCCAGAGAAAAGCGAATCCGCACCGAAGTGCGCCCTGCGGTGGGCGGAGCAACACGAGAAGAACGCATGCGCTCTGGCGGCCTCTGGCAGCCCGCGGGTAGGGTAGCGAGTACAAAAAAATTGAAGAGGCTCAATGTGTCCTCGCGAATAAAAGTCGAAGTAGAAAAAATAAATAAGAACGTAGTTACCTTGGATGACTTTAGTGTCTTGACATGGATGCTTTGGCGTAGGTGAAAAAAAAATGTTCATATTTTTTTTGTGTCATGATGGTACAAATGAACCACCAGAACGCTTCATCTGATCGGACCTCGCTGCTGGCTTTGTCAACTTGTCAGATAGTGTGTTGATTTGGCTTGTCTCGTTGTTTGGTCCGATGTTAAACTTTAGAAAAGTCAATGCACCTTTGGCGTCCAATATTTCTATTAACATCAAACGCACAAAGTTCCGCAATTGAAAATTTAAAGCACAACTTTGGAAATGTCAATGTACCTTTCACATCAAAAGTTTATGAAAACCTTATACCCATAAATTTCAGAATTGACGTCCATGCGCGGCGTAGATTCCGCGGCCTCCGCAAGATGCCGTGGCGAGCCCGTTCACCATCAGAAGTCCCTTGAAACTTTGTGCTTGGATGGGGCTGCTTGCGTTATGGGACTCCCGGTGCACAGGCGCTGCCGCGAAATCCAGCCCGCGTTGGCAAGGTTCGCGCTGAAATGTCTTTTCGAGCGTGGAAAAGACATTCTAGAGAAAATTCAGATTGATATTTGTCACCGGGGATTGTTTGGGTTGGCAGTGCATGGACAGCACGAAAAAATTTCAGGGGGGGGGGGAGGCTGAAGCCCCATAAGCCCCCCCCCCCTGGCTACGCCCCTGGTGTCGAGGGCTTTTGAACCAATGGAGCGATAATAAGACAGCGGTGACTTAGACGCATGATTAGGGATGCTATAAGAAATAAAGGCAAATACTTGAAAATGATCACTGATGTCAGCTATATAAGTTCCGGATGTTATAGTACATTTACCGTTGTTAGTCATAATTATATGTAAAGTCATAACTAAACAGTAATTACATTCAAAAGAGAGTAACAATCAAATAAAGCAGCCAATTCTGTTTGCCCTGATGACGCGGTTCGAATATCAATATTTATATCATCGAAAAGGTATAGCATATCATAATTTATCGACGCATAATCAAAAAGGGGTTCTAACGATGATAACGATGAGTGGTAGCCAACACAGAAGATATTTTTGTCACTCTGAACGGCTAACATTTCAGAGTCCGGAGTGCAAAACATCAATTTCTTAATTATTTTTGCAGGAACCGAATATACAATTTGCAGGGATGCACCGCCACCTCTTCGAGTTTGCCTTTTATTAGCAAAGTGAGTATAATTATCGAGTAAAAATATGTCGAATCATCGTGGTACCAGGTTTCAGCAAACACTATTGCATGGAACGAAAAATTTAGGGAAGTGACCAAGCTATGCATTTTATCATTCTTGTTGCACACAGGATGACAGTTCATATGAAAAACAGCAATTTTTTTACAATGAACACTACCTAGACCTGCGATAGAAGAAAGTTCGAGGCAGCTGTTTGGAGTATCTATGTGTAGAAAGCTCATTTTATTGAAGTCGTTTGAGCTAGTTATCCTTAGTCTGGCACTGTGTTCAGATTTGCGGTATAAGTGTGCCCATTACTCACCCAAACAACTTTCCCGTTAGTTTCACGTTTTTGCAAGGAGGTGCTTCCATTCTGGGAACAGGTGCTCGTTGATGTAACTGGGCACGTACTCAGAAAACCCAAGTTCGCTAGCCGTTAGTCCCTTCCCTCTTCTTTTCTCCAGCAGCATTCCGCTTCCTTCGGAGTGCAAACTCGACAATAACTTTCTTTCTAGTCTGGCTTCCTGGTACTGAAACGTGGTGGCACACGTCAATATCAGACAGTGATGTGGGTTTCCCAATACAGAGACCAAGCTTCATTATGATTTCCATCAGTTTTTTCGTTCACTTTCACTGGTATTCATTTTATTTATATATTGGCATTCTGCGATTACTGTTCGCAGTCCACTGTTTGTGACTCGTTCGAATTCACTTAACTTTCTATCTGATTACAGCGTGACTTTAGGTGCACATTTTCAGTGTGCAAGCGTTTATTTTCTTCTAGAACTTCTTTCATATTCGCTACCATTTCATCAAATTTGTCATCAGTATACTTGAGATTATATTTTATTTCTCTGAGCTAATTTCGAAAGTCTTGTTCCAGAGATTCTTTCAGTTCTCCTGGTTGGTCCTGATAACATATTATGACATATATTATTGCTGTCACTGCTACCACAGTGGGTTTGAGATATCATTTCTGCTATTCTTACAATTGTCGAAGGACGTACTAAAGCAAATTCAGGATATAAAGGACGAGCTAAACATTGAATTGAGGTGCCTCCGGGAAACACTGGAAAGAAATACCCGCCTGGCAGAAAGGAAGCTTCGGACAGATATAGAAGAGCTGTTTAAATAATGGAAGATGCGGCAAGCTTTTAACGTGGGCTTTGTGGTTGTTGAATCTGATACGAAAAGATGTTTTGGTCTGACCGATATACTGCATATGACACACTGAACATTCAAGTTTCTAGATGATGTTAGTACTGCCGCAAGGGAAGTCACCATTGATTTTAACAGAAAAATGGGATGCTATGCTTCTAGCAGTCTTCGATCTGGTCATATGTGTACAAACTTTATAACGGGGCTTATTGCAGGGATGACAACCAGCAGGAGCAATCGCTTTAGTCTTAGAAGAGGTTACTAGATCACGCAGATTCCTGGAGCGACGATAGACCACTTTTGGCGATTCTGTGAAAATGTTTTTGAGATAGTCGCTCTGTGTCAGTAAGTTATAATGGTTCCTGAGAGTGTGCCACCTGTTAGGAATAGATGCAGAGTGTGTTAGGATAATGTTAGTTCGTGAAATTGGCACTGATCGCTTGTCCGTGCAGATCAGTTCTTCCCGGTCGAGAGAGTCGGCCCGTCTAAGGGCATCCTCAATTATTATTGAAGGGTATTTCTGTGCGATTAGTGCGTTACGAAGCTGGTCACAGTTGCGAGTGACTTCACTGTCGTCAGAACAAATTCTTTTGAACCGAATAGCTTGGCTGTAGGGAATGCTCGTTTTGCAATGTTTGACATGGCTGCTTTTGAAATGCAGATATCGCTGGTGGGTCAGTGGGCCTTCTGTAAAGATTTGTCGTTAAGTTACCATTGAACAGAGATACAGAGACGTCAAGGAAGTATATGCTGAGTGATGAATAGGAATAGGAAAAGGAAATTGACGGTGCGGCATTGTTAAAGTCAGTAATGAAGGAAAGTAATGCAGCTTCACCATGGTGCCAAATTAAGAAAATGTCATCAATGAAGCGTTTGTAATAGAATGGTTTGAGGTCACAAGTAGCGAGGAAATGCTTTTCTAGAATGCCCATAAAGATGTTAGCATAATTGGGACCTATATTTGAGCACATGGAGGTACCCTAGTTTGAACATAATGTTCGTCGTTGAATTCAAAGTTGTTAAGTTCAAGGATTAGTGTTATAATTATGCCAAGGGTAGAATCGTCGATGGTTTTACCATCCACAGAGTCGATATATGCTGGAGTACAGATTGAGTCCCATCTGTATGGGGAATGTTCGAGTACAGCGATGCCACGTCTAGTTTAACTAGAAGAGCATCACTTGGAACACGCAAGCCAGCGATATCAGACAGGAACGGGTTAGTACCTTTGATATAAGAAGAAAATTTATGAGAAACTGAACTGATAAGGTTAGCTACATAGCGGAACAAATTTTCTATGACCGCACCTATTCCTGAAACGATTGGTCACCCTGGGTTGTTTTATATATGGATTTTAGGAAGGAGATAAAATCTACCAGCTACCCGGCTAAGGGGACTAATGATTTAACTACAGATTTTTCAATCTTGTTTTCTTTCGCGAGATTGTCTAAAGTTTCCTTTACCCTGGTTTTGAATTGTTTGGTTGGGTCGTAACTCAGGTGCCTGTAGAATGACTGATCATTAAGTTGTCTATGAGCCTCACTTAGGTAACTGGCTTTGTCCATAATGACGACTGCATCACCTTTATCAGCAGGTATAGTGATGATGTCGTCACGGTTAGCCAATGTTTCAATTCCATCCGTTTCTTTAGGGCTAAGGTTCCGACAGAATGGTAATTGCATTTTTTATGCTTCAAGTGCATCTCGCTGCACAGCTTTGATGAATAGCTCGAAGCATTTATCTCTTTGAGGAGTGCAGTGCTTAGTCGAAAATAAAGATGTCTTGTTAGAGGTGCACCGATCGTGGAAGTACTCACGTAACCTAATGTTTTTTTTCAAAATTGTGCAAGTCATTGATTAGCTGAAATTCATTGTATCCGCCAGTTGCGGGATAAAAGTTCAAACCCCGTGATAGGACATTAAATTCTTCTCGATAACGTGCTACAAGTAATATTCACTGTATTTTCCGCTTCTGCGGAGCGCGAATGTGTCGAAATCGTTGCATCTGCAGTGGTGCTCACACTAGTGCAGACCTTGTCACGTATCAACTTCGTATATTTCTTCTGGTTTAGTTCGCGCGTTTTACCTTGCCCGTAATTATCCAGCAATGCCCTCTCTTTGGTAGTGAAGTTATGAGCCGCAAAATTGCCTCTCTTCGTTTGTTAACTGCTGCGATGATGACTTATAATGGTTAATAACAATACGTGTTAGGTCCAGTGAAGCTTGTTCGAGGGTGTTGTCCCACCTCGACAAGTTGCTATGGGACATTTCAGACGTGGCAGGTCTTAAAATGAGGCATTCGAGGGTGTTGTCCCACCTCGACAAGTTGCTATGGGACATTGGAGACGTGGCAGGTCTTAAAATGAGGCGTTAACCTTTAGGCACAGTAGGTGCAGCAATGTATATATTTAAAGTGGAAGCATGAAGGTTACACTAATGGGTTTTTGAGTTACCTTTTTAATCTTTAAAAAATGCACAGAGGCGTCCCCAAAGGGCGTCTTACCACGGCAAGACGTTGTTAGTCAATTGGTTCCATTGGCTGTATCAGACCGCGTGCTTCTGAGCCCGTACCTTAGCTGAGGTGACCTGGCACAGCGATCGGTGAAGTTGCCGATGGGCTGGCTGTTGCCTTGCGAGTCACTGGATTGTCCACAGCATCACTTCAAGTCGTTCGGTTGTCTGTTGTCGTCCTAGTCGATTTGCTGCTTTTCGTTCGATCTGTTGGTGCGTTTGGTGTAGGTTCACTGTTTCTCGGTGCCTTGCTACTTGATGTCTTGTTTGCGGATGCCTCACTCACCGATGTCTTGCTTTTCATAGCATCACTTGTAGCCGCCTTGGTTGTCATTGCCACAATTATGTGGCTCCTTGCTGACTGGCTTTTACTGCCTTGGCTGCGCGTTACGGGTACTGTTGCGTGCATTGCCATTTTGTCAGATGAAGAATCGTTGTCATGTTGAAGTTGAATTGTTGCGGTTCCAGGAGTGCGAGACGGCGTTTTACTGCTTGTGGAGTTTTCCCAAGATGATGACGCATCTTGTGGATCTTTGAAGCATTACTGTCTGTATTTTTTTTTAATTGCGATGAAGGCTTGCCCTTAAGGCATAATTGTTGGAGCGTATATGTGTATTATATGTGTGCTATGAGGCCTGTGTTGTGTATGAATTGAAGCAGTGTTTTGTGAAATCTGTTATCATGTATCCAGCGGTCATAGCTGGTTGTCACACTGTAGCGGAGGCCGGCTTGCAGTAGGTGACGCGAGCGTTCCGATTGTAAACCCGTACATGTCCATATTAGGTGGTATGCATCTGATTCCACCACAGGAACGTAGCAGTATGGACACGTAGCACCCAGTGGTAAATGCGACCAGTTCCACCTTGAGACAACAGCCGGTGTAAGGGCCACCCCGGCCCGAAGCCTCCTAAGCAGAACTTCCTCCGCCCTAGTAAGGTGAAGGGGGAGGGAGCAGACACACGGTGGGATAAGAGCGCGTGTGTCCTGCCGGAGAGCATTTTTACGGGCTCGCAGCGAGTTACGGGGTTGGGGTGGGAGGGGAATAGGTGGAGGATCAGGATTAGGAGGGCAGTGTGCCTGCTGGTCAGCAGCAATGTTGTGAGGGTTCGCTGAATGGCCTTGAATCCAGTGTACCTTGACGCAAGTAGCTGTCTTACTATTCATAATGTGTATTCTCTCGCAGATTTCCATCGCCTTATCGACCTTCTTGAGTTCCTGAATAGCCGCTAAAGAATCCGTGAAGATGTCTAGTTGCTTGATGGTAGGCAGCTTAGATGTCGCATCTTGCATAGCGTCGTGGATGGCTTGAAGTTCCATTACTAGAGCGCTGGCTTCCGTAGATAAATAGCGCTGGTGGCCGCTGATGAAATTATGCGTTGTACTCAGGAATGATGTCCTTCCGCCGTCTGGGAGAATGGTACTGTCTGTAGTGACAGGCTAGTAGCGCGTAGCCCTCAAAGCTCGGATGCATGCCGTCGCCTGCGAAGACGCGAGATGGGGAAGCCATTTGAATCCACGCTCTACGTGCAATAGGAGTTTTGAACGCCGGCAAAAACCACGAAGCAGCTCCTTAAAAAATCCCGCAGACTTGTTGCAACGTAGCACGAACGCCTGGTCTTGGTTACCACGGCGTCGATTGCAGGATCTTGGTAGGACTAGGCTGGAATATATCCGACGTATCTCAGGACGCTGCTTTGTTATAAAGTCTAACTTTTGACGATACTTCACAAAAGCTGTCTTGCCGGAACACATAGGGACGTCATTGCTGCCGACATGAAGGATGAGGGTTCCGGTTGACGGGGGCACAAATTGCAACGGTAAACCTAAGTCACTAATCGTGGCACCATTTTGAGATTCTGACACTGTGTCATCCGGTATCAAGGAGGGCGTAGGAAAAATGTCGTGCCTTTTTGCCATATCTTGATGTGTATGTTCTTGTACAGAATTGACAAACCATGCCGAATCAATTTGTTCCTAGTTTTGCCATGTCACAATTGATATCATTCTGTACCTTCATGCACAATCATCGGGATGCCATCATATTCGATGCATATTATTTATCGTGCTTAAGTTATACTTGCGGCTGCACTTTTTCTCTTATTATATTCAAGTGTACACGTGCATGTAGGCTGATTGTGTCCACGTGCGCATGCCCATAAAAGCAGGTGTGCACTTGTATCTGTGTTTATTCTGACGAAGGCCGTGCCACGGCCGAAACGTTAAAACAGTAAAAATGCAATATTCGTAAGTGTGCTCCTTCGTTCCTTCAACTACCTATGCACTGAACCTACAGAACTTTTCCTTGATAGTGGTGGCAGTGGTGGCAACAACACTTGGCAGTGGTGGCGACAACAGAGCATCATCTAAGCGCCGGCTGCTTTTTTTGCTGCAGATCACCGATCAGCGCAGCTGCATCCGACGCCCTTTACCGGTAGGGATCCCACGCGCCGTATCCGAGCGCTGTCATCACCAAGAGGCGTCACCACCAGGAGGCGTATCTGTGCAAAGATCCGCGGCATCTCGACGAGCAGCTGGCTATAAAAGAAGATATCGTTTCACCGGCCGGCTCACTTGGCAGTGGTGACGGTAACAGAGCATCATCTAAGCGCCTGCTGCTTTTTTAGTCGCAGGTTATTACGATACACACGTAACTTTTTTTTTCTCTACGTGAGTCGCCGCTACTGCCAAGTTGTCAAATTGTAGTGCTTACTTTATTGGTTGTCCTGCGAAGCATGTCGAAAGATTTGGCTGAAATGAAAGACGATTTTGCTAGGCTAAAAGAAGAGCTCAAACAAGAACTAAAGACATTTAAGGAATCGATGGAAAGATAACGAGCAATGGTAAGATCATTGCATGGCGGGCTTATGACTCCGAAGTTACATGTATATGTTGTGAAGGGGACCTTGAAAAGATAGGCCCGGTCCCTGAAGCTACTGGTGCCCCTTTATCTGGTGAAGCGGACTCGGCGTAGGCGGGCCCTGAACCAAGTTCCGCTATTTGATACGTCGATACGTCATAAACGGTCAAAATGGAATATTATGATTTCATTTTACCCTCTCGCGTTCAGCTTCCACACCAGCCTCTTAGTTCAATTTTACATATCAATGCTCGCTCCGCTAATAATAAAGAAGACCAGATAACAGAACTGCTCAGCAAATTTAGTTTTAATTATAGTATTACTATACTAACCGAAACATGGTTCACTAGTGATAGCAGCGCACTACGGCTAAATGGATACAGCAATTATTTCATCAACCGGCCGAACAGGCGTGGTAGCAGTGTTGCCGCATACATTGAAACACAGCACCATTGCGTTCCTGTTCCGGAGTTCTGCATTTCAACGAGTGATTATGAGATGTTAACCTTGAAATGCAACTTGGAAATAATTACGGTAGTATACCGGCCTCCGAATGGCATTATTTTAAGTTTATAGACTTCTTTGAAACATTTTTAGACCACGTTAGCGGAAATAATTTTCGCCTCATCTGCGGAGGAGATTTCAATATATATGTCGCAGGGGATAGCACCTTAACCCAACGTTTTCTTATTACCGTTCAGTCGACTGGCTTCGTGAATTTAATCAACACACCTACACGTGTTACACTGACTACTTTATCCTGTATTGATCTCCTCATTACCAATATTGAAACTATCGTCAATCAAGCTGGTACCATTACCTTAGATATTAGCGATCACTGTCCGGTTTATTTCTATTACACAGATCCGAAAATTGCAATCGTCCTGAAACGCCAATTTATGCTCAATATATGTCAAATAGTGCTCTGGAAACATTCAAGTACCACATTAGTATTCACGATTGGTCCACTTATACAGGATAAAAGACGCAGATGTTGCGTACACAAAGTTTATTTCCGAATTCATGACAATATACGCTTCACATTTTCCTTTCAAAAAATAACACTAAAAAAATCATAAAACCGTGGGTCACACCCGCACATATTAAAATGATAAAGAACAAGAATAAGCTTCGCCACGCTTTTCTACGTACTCGGTCGCCAGAAATTTTTATTAGATTCAAAAGCGCATGAAACAAACTGAACGGTGAGCTTAGACACGCCAAGCGAACATATTATCAGCAAATATTTTCTGAACTTGCAAGGAAACAGCCCAATGTAGTTTGGAAATTGATAAATGACGTTATGGGCCGCGGCAGAAAGAACGCGTCAGTAGGAAGAATAAACCATAAAGGAAAAAAATAAATTATGGGATTTAACGTGCCAAAACCACTTTCTGATTATGAGGCACGCCGTAGTGGAGGACTCCGGAAATTTTGATTACCTGGGGTTCTTTAACGTGCACCTAAATCTAAGTACATGGGTGTTTTCGCATTTCGCCCCCATCGAAATGCGGCCGCCGCGGCCGGGATTCGATCCCGTGACCTCGTGCTCAGCAGCCCAACACCATGGCCACTGAGCAACCACGGCGGGTAACCATAAAGGAAGTGAGCTATCGGGCAAAGCACTTGCTGACCATTTCAATAGTCATTTCACGAACACTGGAATACCAGTAAATCTGATACCGAATTCAGAAACACCGATGAACACATGCGCCGACAGTGCTTTCCTTCAGCCTACCGACGAATTAGAGGTTTACAGGACATTCATGAACTTAAACAATAGCAAGGCCTTAGACGTAGATAACCTTCAAATAAAACCAGTTATGTATGTCATAGAATTCATAGCTCCTGTGATTGCTCATATATTTAAGCTGATTCTAGAAACTGGCGTCTATCCTGTTGAAATGAAGAAAAGTAGGTTGACCCTCTTATGCAAGGGTGGTGACAGAAACGACACAAGCAATTATAGGCCAGTCTCTGTCATTTCTATCTTTTCCAAAGGATTAGAAAAGGTGATATTCACTCGTTTGTCTAAATTTTTCCATTGTAACAATATTATACGTGTCGCCCAATTCGGCTTCCGGAAAGGGCGATCAACCGAAACTGCCCTGCTAACCATTAAAGAAATCATTGTGCAAAATATTCAACACATCCTTTTCACTGACGGCCTGTTTATCGATTATAGTAAGGCGTTTGACTGTCTCAACCATAATATTTTAATTTACAAGCTTTCACTTAGTGGAATCCGCGGAACACCTCTGGCTCTAATGAAGTCTTACTTAGAAAACAGGAAGCAGGCAGTATTATAGATAATCAACAATCCTTTTTTTACCAGTGCAAAACGGTGTACCACAACGCAGCGTGTTAGGGCCTTTGCTTTTTAATATATATATTAATGATATTGTGAGCATTGATTCAACCGTAAAATTTATCATATATGCGGACGACCTAATGTAGACGATCTAATTATCAAATGTAATCAAATACTTGACAAATTACACCTCTGGTCCAATTTGAATTGCATTAGAATAAATCCAAAGAAGACGAAAGCAGTAATATTTAGAGCTAAAGATAAGATAGTCAAAACATGCCATGCTGTCAGATGCCAAGAACAAGAAGTTCATGTAGTAAATGAACACAAAATTGTCGGGGTTACGTTTTCTTCAAAGTTAAGTTAGGATAAAGACATAAAAGATGTTTGTAGAAAACTAGCCACAGTGACAGGAATCTTATCCCGTTGCCGACATCTTCTTCCAACACAGGCTAAAATCCAAATTTATCATGCACTCTTTCCTTCATATATTAACTACTGTGGTCTAGTATGGGCTACAACGACAAAAAGAAACGTTGCAAAGATAGGTGTACTTCAAAAGAGGATCATGCGACATATTGCAAACCTTGATTACCAGTCTCCCACGCGAAGTGCTTTTATAAGCTACAATATAATTAGGACTGAATATATGTATCCATATCGCTTGCTCCGCTCCTTTTACTTTTCCACTGTAGCTTTCCAAGATTTTCTAATGAATCTAGCATCTCTAAGGAAAAGACATATTACACTATTCACACGTAACGATGATGTTTGGCTTCAACCGAAATTTCGAAATAATTATAAAGTTCAGTCATTACAGCATAATCTGCCATTTATTCTAAATGAGCATAAATGTGCGATCAGTTACGGCGTCAAAGGACTGAGAATGTATTTTGCATCCAAAAAATTATTGGCTATGTATGTTTGCCTTTTGGTTTGCAAGTACTGTTTCGCATGAACACGTATGTATTCTATTTTTCTTTATATTCTGGTGTTTTAAACTTCTTTTGTTTGTATTGTCATATGTTCACAACTATAGATAAAGTTATTACACACATTTTGAAATCATGTGCTGTAGATTTATTAATTAATTGCCCTTATGCTACTGTATAATTCATTGTTCTTCGCATTTCTTGATATCATGGACACTACCTGTTGCTGTACATCAATGCGCGCCGTGCACGCCGACGGACGCGCCACTGGTGGCGGCCTTGCGCAGAACACGCGGGAGAGGAGCCTGGCGCGCGCCGTAGTTTGTTGTGTCGTTGATCGTGCTTCTCTGTCTTATTCGCGTTTTCAGAGCAAGATAGGCAACACCATTCGCACGTGTTGGGTGGCCAAAGCTTCAGGGAATGTCGAAGAAAAATTGTTGCAGGGTGGCGGGCTCAAATACCGGTGAAAACGTGCCGGCGATACGGTTCTAATCATTCCCGACAAAGCCTCATCAGCGGGAGCAACGGTAGCAAAAATGCATCGTCGCTTCGAAGGGAAATTTCTTGTTCTTACCTTTCCTTTGTCTCGTCGGTGTTTTTTTTTTTCACTCGATCATAGTTAGACGCGTGAGCAACAAAGTTCGTCTGCATTGCAGCATGAGGCTTAAAGGCATTTCGCTTAAGTTCGGAATGCCTTTTGCCGCTTATATTGTTTTCCGCTTCTTTACCACGATGCGCTAGCTAGGCAGCACGACTGCACGAGCGCATTGCGTTGTATGTTAAAGCTACTGAAGTTTGCAAGAACTGAAATTGTTGGTTTCATGTGGCGCGATAAATCCTCGCACCAGCTGTCGCGCACTTCATGTTTTTACATCTATTTTATGCGTGGCTTCGCACATGTTTAACTGTTTATAGTTGCTCCATGCATAACTCTTGTCGATTCTTTTGAGCTGCGAAGTTTTCACGCTGCCTTGTTTGTAAAGGGTATAAATCACGCTGTGTCTTATCGGAATGATACCAAGGAAGTGCTTATTTAACAGCTTTATTCTTTTCGCCCGAGGGCATGTTAGATATTGTTTGCGTTTTTGGAAATGTGTTTAGAAAATTGGTAGTTCGGGGCGAGAATCGCTAATAGCTGCTGCATATGGTATTTTTGTTCCATTTCTCGCTGAAAAGTTCGCGTCCCGTTTGGGAAGTCATCACACCTCGATGCTGCCTGAGCAAACTTAACACGCCGAGTGACTTGTTTGTTTCACAACGCAGTCCCTTCTTGCATGTGAGTTTTGTACTCAACTGAATTCTTTCTTATACTTACGCTGCAGACGATTAAACCGGGCCTTGTCGCCAGCGCTCATCTACTTTGATTGGCGCTGCTCTTGCTTTAAATATATCATGTGGCACCTATCTCTAGTAATATAAGAAAGTGCTGAAAAGTTAGTCAGTCTTTAGCTTTGTACGTTTCCAAGCAGCTCCCTTGGGGAAATTAATATTGCACAAACTGCAGCGGAAACGGTAATTCATCGGCGTATGCAGCAGAATTGCATCGGTGGTAAAGCACTAACACGCACTTTTACTAACCTGTGTGTTTGGTGACTTCGTTGGCTAGTGTACGCGTTTCCATCAATAAATTGGCAATTACTCTGCTTGAGGCAACTTCGACTGCACTTATTCTTGGATGTCACATGTATTCATCGGCAGAAGAATCACAGCGTCATATGCAGAGATTTCACCGTGCGGATTTGTTTGATATAAGTCCGCACTAACGACGGGTGCTTTGTATTCAGGTACAGAAGCAGCATTGCGGCAAGGGTAGAATAAAAAAAGAACATCGAGAGGTCGCATCACTCAACAAAATTTATTGGCTAGTGAACATGGGCTCCACGTCATGTAAATGGGGTTCATGGCGTTTGTCTGCGGGACATGCCTTGCACGTATGTGGACCATGTCCCAAACACCGTTAACATCGTGTTCATACCCACGCGCACAGAGGTCAGCATCTTCCCTACAGCTGTCACCACAGAAGAAGCAGCCTGGCACCCGAACAAAGGAGCAATCACAGCCGCGAACTTCAGCTATCCTTGCTGCAAAAGGTTGTCATCTGCTACTGCTGCCGCGTGTACTGTTGGAAGCGCCCGCTAGGTGGCTTTCAGTGGCGCCTCTATAGGCGGTGCACGAGGCGTATACTGCCTTGTAGGGGGGTCATGGGCCTAGTCAAGCTGTCGAGACAGCTTTTAGCTCTTGACCCTTTCCAGGACCTATTATTTCTCGAAAAATAAAAATTGAATTGAATTGATTATATATATATATATATACATACATATATATATATATATATATATATATATATATATATATATATATATATATATATACATATATATATATATATATATATATATATATATATATATATATATATATATATATATATATATATATATATATATATATATATATATATTGTGAGCATTATTTATACGCTTCATATTCTCACCTGTACATACTCATCATCACTGTTTTGGGGCCTGGTGGTGGGGCTCTGTCTCGGCAGAATAAAGAAGAGGCTGGCTGCCTAAACCTCGTCTCACAAGTGGTGGAGTGTGCTGTCCGGTCCCTTCGCCCTCTCGCTCCCGGTCTCTCTCCAGCTTCACCTACGCTACATCCCTGGAGCTCCGCTCGGGTCGCCGCCTCTACCAACTGCACTCGACCATGTCGCAAGACCAGCAGACCAGTACCACGACATCCACCTTGCCTACTCCTGCGGGAACCCCTTCTTGGACAGTCACCACCCCTCAGAAGGATCCACCGGTATTTGCTGGGCTTCCAGGTGACGACGTTGAGATTGGTGACGACGTTGAAGCTATACGAGCGCGTGAGTGACTTTAACCACTGGAACGAATCAGCAAAACTTGCTCACGTCGCCTTCTACCTAACCGGAGTTGCGAAAACATGGTTTTACAATCATGAGCTCGATTTGGTCAACTGGAGCATCTTTAAACACCAGCTACGCCAGATTTTCGCGAACTCGTCAGTCCGCTCCGATATCGCTAAGAAGAAGCTTGCTGAGCGTGTACAGCACTCAGGGGAGTCCTACACTTCGTACATAGAGGACGTCCTCGCCCTCTGCCGCCGCGTGAACACCTCGATGGCAGAGAGTGACCGTGTACGCCACCTGCTCAAGGGTATTGGGACTGCGGCATTCAATGCTCTTGTAGTGCTGAATCCCACTACCGTCGCCGACATCATCAGTACGTGTCAGCGTCTCGATGACCTTCATATGCTCCGCTTACACCCTGACACATCTGATTTCAAGGCGTCCAACGACAGCGAGCTACGTGCTTTGATTCGCTCCATCATCCGTGAGGAACTGCACGCCCAAGCTTCGTCAAACCCTCCTGAGGTCCATCTGACGCCTCCTGCTGGCGGCCTACGCCATATCGTGAGGGAAGAGCTAGCTGCCGTGACCTGCCCGCAAATCACGAGCCCGCACCCTATCCATACGCCAACGTACGCTCAGGTTGCCTCTATAGCGCCACCCCCCCAGCAGCCACCACAACCGGCACCTGCACCGCACATGTCCCTGAATCCTATCACTGCAAGATCATCGCCTGTTCCGTCTTATCACGCATGGAGCCCACCTCGACCGGTTTGTTACTACTGCGGCATCCGTGGCCACATTTCCAGGTTTTGCCGACGCCGTCAGCAAGATGAAAGACGTGGCTATGACGGCTTTGAAAGGGATCAGTTTTCTGGCCCTGTACCACGACGTCGGCGTTCTGACTACGTTTATTATCCACCACGTTCCCCATCTCCACAGGACTTCAACACTGCCGGTTCATTGCGTTTCCCGCGTCGTCGCTCTCCATCACCGATGCGGCGCTCTTCTTCCCCTCTACGACCGGCTACTTCGTCCTCCGATCACCGCCCGGAAAACTGAATGGTGCAGCTTCAGGAGGGAAAGCTGCATCTTTTGGACAACGTGAAACGCCTCCGGAGCGCCCGTCAAATGTACTTTTGGTGTTTGTTGAAGGTGTCCGAATCGAAGCCTTGGTTGACACAGGTGCATCGCTTTCCGTTATTAGTGCTGATTTGTGTTCTAGATTGCGAAAAGTGAAGACACCGTATAATGGCCCTCCCCTTCGTTGTGCTAATGCAGTTCTTGTTCAGCCCTCCAGTGTTTGCACTGCGCGCGTTTTCATTGATGGCATCCTCCACCACATTCAGTTCGTCGTGCTGTCTTCGTGCACTTACGCGATGTTTTTGGGATGGGACTTCCTGTCCTCCGCCTCAGCTTTAATCTCTTGCCGTCAGCGAACTATTCATATGACAGACACTGAATCTTCGTCCTCTGTCAATGATTACAGCCTGCGTTTTGTCACGTCTACCGACTGTTTCATTCCCGCGGGCACTGAGCATATTCTGACGCTGACTTCCGACACTATTATTAATGGTGATGTGTTCCTTGCACCGAGTGGTTACTGCATTTCTGGTGGGCTTAGCCTTACTCCTAGCCTAGTACGGTTTCAGGACGGTAGAGCCTCAGTCGCTGTTCATAACCCTACTTCTTCGCCCGTTGTACTCGCCCAGGGCTCTACTGTGACATGCTTTACTGACACCGAACCTCTTTCGCTGGTACCGCTTCACACCGAATCACCACCTTTCTCTACCACAACTGATTATCACACTGCTGCCGCTGCGTTAACGGCCGCGATAAATCCCGATTTGACCACTGGGCAGAAAGAAGACCTTCTGGCACTCCTGCACAAACACAGAGCCTTATTTGACGTCCACTCCAAGCTTCTGGGGCGCACTTCCGTCGCAGTACATCGCATCGAAACCGAAGGCAGTTCGGTTGTACGCCGCCGCCCGTATCGCGTGTCTTCCGCAGAACGGAAAATCATTGCGGATAACGTTGATGACATGCTCAAAAGAGACATCATTCGGCCTTCTTCCAGTTCTTGGTCGTCTCCTGTCGTGCTGGTTCGCAAGAAAGACGGCTCCGTACGATTCTGCGTCGATTATCGAGCCCTTAATAAGATCACGCGCAAAGACGTATATCCGATGCCAAGAATTGACGATGCCATTGACTCCCTCCAGGGTGCAGAATATTTCTCTAGTCTAGACCTCCGATCCGGATACTGGCAAATCCCCATGCACGAAGCGGACAAGGACAAGACAGCCTTTGCAACGCCAGACGGACTTTACGAGTTCAACGTGCCGTTCGGTTTATGTAATGCCCCTGCAACATTTGAACGCATGATCGACACAGTTTTACGTGGCCTTAAGTGGAAGACCTGTCTGTGCTATTTAGATGACATCGTTATTTTTTCTACAACATTTAGTCAGCACCTTGAGCGCTTGGACGAAGTTTTCACTTGCATTTCCAACGCTGGACTCCAACTCAACACAAAGAAATGCCATTTTGCCAGAAAGAACATCAAAGTATTGGGCCATCTTATCAGCAAAGATGGCATTCGACCAGATCCCGAAAAGGTTGCTGCAGTGCATCGCTTCCCTCGCCCTGAAAATCAAATGCAATTAAGAAGTTTCTTAGGCCTGGCATCCTACTTCCGCCGCTTCATCAGTCATTTTGCAGCCATGGCGTCGCCGCTACACAAGTTGCTCACGTCGGGCTCTGCTTTCCCTTGGACAGATGAATGCGAACTTTCTTTCCAAGCCCTCAAGCAGGCATTAACCAGCGACCCTGTCCTCTGTCACTTCGATCACAACGCGCCGACTTGCTTGCATACCGACGCTAGTGGACATGGGATCGGTGCTGTACTTTTACAGCGTGATACCACCTCACGAGAGAGAGTTGTTGCCTATGCCAGTCGCGCACTAACACCTGCCGAAACGAATTACTCGATCACAGAACAGGAATGTCTCGCAGTCGTTTGGGCGATCCAAAAATTTCGACCATATCTTTACGGACGCCATTTCACGGTCATAACCGACCACCACGCCTTATGCTGGTTGTCGTCAATCAAAAATTTGTCCGGACGACTTGGTCGCTGGGTGGTACGCTTACAAGAGTACGACTTTGACGTTGTCTACAAGTCTGGGAAAAAGCATCAAGATGCCGACGCTCTCTCTCGCTGCCCGCTGCCACTATTAGCTTCGAGTACACCTCCCCATTGCTCGCCACTTGATGATGAGACTAAGTCGTCACTGCCGTTATTACCGTTATTACCTCTCTCGGTTACTGACACATTATCTTCCAATCACCTCACTCACCTCGCCTCGTGCCAACGTTCTGACCCCTACTGCGACAGCATCATCCAACGCCTGTGCGGAACTACATCTGCACCAAATGCCAGATTACGTCGACAACTGCGACTATTTAAGCTTGACAACGATGTGCTGTACCGCTACATATACAACTCCGACGGACACAGCTGGGTACCTATTCCACGCTCGATGCGCACACAAGTCCTTGAAGCCTTGCACGACGACTCATCTGCTGGCCATTTGGGATTCCACAAAACCTACCACCGCGTTAGGAGCCGTTTCTTTTGGCCAGGCATGTCTACCTTTGTGGCCAAGTACGTCGCTTCTTGCGTTCAGTGTCAACGGCGGAAACGACCGACTTCGCCTCCTGCTGGGCTTTTACAGCCCATCCCATGTCCCGACACACCGTTTGCCATCGTTGGGATAGACCTAGTCGGCCCTCTGCCCATAACGCCAGCGGGTCATCGATGGGTCGTGACAGCTGTTGACCAGCTCACACGTTACGCAGAGACCGCTCCTCTACGCTCTAGTTCAGCCTCCGACGTCGCCACCTTCTTTCTAGATGCCATTGTGCTGCGCCATGGTGCCTCTCGTGTACTGTTAAGCGACCGCGGCAAGACTTTCATGTCAACAATGCTCGCAGAAGTACTCGGAGCTTGTGGCACAGTTCATAAGACGACATCCGCATATCACCCACAAACAAATGGCTTAACCGAGCGATTTCATCGCACACTAATAGATATGATATCGATGTATATCGGGCCAAACCACGACAATTGGGACAAACTTTTACCTTTCGTGACTTTTGCTCACAACACCGCTATCCAACGAACTACGGGATACTCACCTTTCTACCTAGTTTTCGGCCGTTCACCGACATTCACCATCGACGCCGCTTTCTTCAATGCTCCAACTAACACCTCAGACAGTACACCCGAACAGTTCGTTTCGAGACTTGAGGAATGCCGTCAACGTGCTCGTTTCAACACAGAAGTCAGTCAGCTAGATCGCAAGCAACGTTACGACATCTCTCGTCGCGACGTCTCCTTTCGTCCCGGAGAGGAAGTGCTTCTTTGGACGCCCATTCGTGCACCCGGTTTGTGCGAGAAGTTTGAATCCCGCTTTCGTGGACCCTATATTATTAACGAACAAACATCCCCCGTGAACTATCGCGTTACTCCCGTAGACGTTTCTTCCGACCATCGTTGTCGTGGTTCGGAGATCGTTCACGTTTCGCGCCTAAAACGATTCGTCCGGCGTTCCCCTCCTGGCTAAGTCGCGGCCTGGCTGGCCGCTTGCGCGTGCGGGGAAATTAGTGTGAGCATTATTCATACGCTTCATATTCTCACCTGTACATACTCATCATCACCGTTTTGGGGCCTGGTGGTGGGGCTCTGTCTCGGCAGAATAAAGAAGAGGCTGGCTGCCTAAACCTCGTCTCACAATATATATATATTCACAGTGAAGTAGACGCGCCGCGGTTTATTGACCTTTCGGCCGGGGTCCGGCCTTCATCAGAATACATTGGATGGTGTCAGTACTGTTAATATCCATGTGCCTATCAACCAAATGAAGATACGTTTACATGAAAAACGAATAAAATGGGCGAACAAAATGCATCTGAATCGTTCAAAGGATAGCTGAGACGTGTATTGACCGATGGCGATTGCAAACATAGCATCTAAAATACAAAGCATAAAAACGCACCGAAATGTATTGTAAAACCCAATCGCCACGTGACAACAAAGCGTCAGTATGTGCTCAATATGTGCTATGTTATCAAGACACAGACACAGAAAAAGTGGATTAGCGACGTACTAGTAGAAGAAGGGACAAGTGGCGGGCTACAAAGACAGGCAACTCAATTTTCCTACACATTCATTCATACCACACGCGACGGTATCAAACTTATAGATAAAGAAGGATTCGCGGGCTTCTCTATCATAATTTGAACGAAATCCAGATTCAAGCAACGTGACTCTCAGTTTATCAAATGAAAGGTCAGGAAGATGTACCTGTCTTGAGATGGGCAGGTTATATTTTTTATTTTATATATGGGGTTTTGCGTGCCAAAACCACTTTTGATTATGAGGCACGCCGTAGTGGGGGACTCCGGAAATTTCGACCACCTGGGGTTCTTTAACGTGCACCTAAATCTAAGTACACGGGTGTTTTCGCATTTCGCCCCCATCGAAATGTGGCCGCCGTGGCCGGGATTCGATCCCGCGACCTCGTGCTCAGCAGCCTAACACCATAGCCACTGAGCAACCGCGGCGGGTATGGGCAGGTTGGGCAACGTGTTAGCGTGGGATTTATGGTTGTTAAAGCGGAATCTGGAAGGCATTTCTGTTTGTCCGATGTACCGTTTTTTGCAGAGCATACATTCAAGCATGTATATTACGTTTTTTGTGTCGCAGTTGAAATCGCCTTTGATTTTTTAACAAAAGTTTGAAGACGTACTAGTAACCTGTTGCGATGTGACCATGTAGGGGCATACTTTACATCGCGGTTTTCGATAAGGATGGCATCCGATGGCATCAGGCCAGTTAGTCTTAGATGATGATGCTAGTATATCTCGAATATATCTACCTTTACGGTATACTGCTTTAGGCGGATCAGAAAATATGTTTTTGAGGCGTTCACTTTGCATTAGAATATTGTGGTGTTTCTTTAATACATGCGAAACACTTGGGACTGACGAAGTGTGGGTTAGGACAAGATTTGTCTGGGGTGAGGGAGTCGGTTTGTTCTTAATGCAAAGAAGCGTCCTTCGGTCATGCACATCTGTGAGTTTTAATCGTCAATTAATTGTGGTGGGTAATTTTGTTTGGCTAAAGCATTTTCTTGGGTATCGCAATTCTTTTGAAACTCTGATTGCTCAGAACAAATTCTTTTGAAACGTAACATTTGGCTATGAGGAATGCTTCCCACTTCCCCTTCCCCCAATGCCGAGTAGCTGGCTAGAGGAATATACCTCAGGCCGACCTCTCGGCATTTCGTGTCATTAAACTTCTTTCTCTCTCTCTCTAGTCATGCAATGTTTGCCGTGACTGCTATCGAAGTGCAAATATTTACATCTATCTGTCGGCTTTTTGTATAGGGCAGTAGATAGTTTGTCATTTAGTACTGAAACGCTGACGTCAAGGAAGTTAATAGTAGATGCAGAATACGTGTGAGAAAATGATATGGATGAATGGGCATTGTTAAAGTCAGATATGAAAGAAAGCAGCTCCTGTTCCCCATGAGGCCAAATCAGACAAACATCGTATATGTAACGTTTGTAATAAAAGGTTTTCACGTCCTGGTTAGCAAAAATTTATCTCCTAGCTGACCCATAAATATATTGGCGTAGTTCGGGCCAATTCGCGTACCCATAGACGTCCCACTAACTTGCACATAGTGCTGTCCTTCAAATTCGAAGTTGTTTAGTTCTAAAATAAGGGCTAGCAAAGTTGCCAATGTGTCGCTATCGATAGCGACACATTGGCAACGACACATCACTGCTCGAACCTTCTCCGGGTCGGGTTGGCCTAGCACTGTAATCTGTCGGCACCGGAAGTGGCACTTCGATTAGTTTAATTGGAGCCCCGCCTTACGGAAGACGTCAAGGATAGCTGCGACGCGCTCAAGGTGCGTCTCAAATGCAAGAGAGAACACGAGAACGTCACCGAACTGACAAAGACAAGTTGACCATTTGAAACCTTGAAGCAGAGAGTCGATTATCCGTTCAAACGTGGCAGCGGCATCACGTAAACCGAACGGCATTACCTTGAATTGGTAGAGGCCATATGGAGTGACGAAAGCGTTCTTTTCTTGGTCTTGCTCATCGACGGAAATCTGCGAATAACCAGATCGAAGGCCGATGAAAAGTATTTGGCACCGTGAAGACGATCAAGAGCGTCATCGATTCGTGGTAAAGGCTAAACGTCCTTTTTAGTGATTCCGTTTAGGTAGTGGTAATCAACGCAGAAACGCCACGTGCCATCTTTCTTTTTGACGAGCACGAGTGGCGACGCCCAAAGACTCAACAATGCCTCTGGCGAGCATCTTGTTTACAAATGTTATACGCTCGCCGACAAGAATAACCGGATTAAGTCAAACTTTGATTGATCTGTGTGTAATTAGTCATGATGAAAGTGATGTTATACCGGGCATTTTTTCAGTCGATTTGAGTGATCACTTACCTGTGTTTTGTATCTTTCCTGTTCCAAAAAACAAAATACATCCTGCTCGCATTCCCCCAGTACCTTATCGCAGTTTTAATCAAATGAGTCTCTCTGCTTTTCACTCGATGATCGAGTGTGTTGACTGGTCGGATGTTTACGAGGAAGAAAACGCAAGCATTTCATACGACATCTTTCTACAAAAAGTTAAATGTTGCTATGAAGAAGCTTTTCCTTTGCGTTATGCGAAAAAAGCACATAAAAAATGTAGAAAACCATGGGTATAAAAAAAGTTACTTCAAAGAATAAAAGCCCGTGATATTATGTACCGGCAATTTATTAATCTAAAAGATATCTCTCTTCTAATTGAGTATAAGAAAATTCGAAACAAGTTAAATTCTGATCTCAAGAAAGCTCGATGTGAATATTACAAGAATAGGTTTATTGCTGTTTCTCATGACCCTAAAAAAATTTGGAGCACATTACGATTGCTTATTGGTCAACAACAGAACAGCATCCCTGGTACACTAATTACTGATGGTGTCGAATACAGTAAAGAGACTTTGTCAGATAAATTCAATTCCCACTTTTTATCTTCAGGCGCATATTCATCTTCCAGCACTCAGCTAGATGCACAGAAATATATATCCTCTTGCATTACGAATTCTATATTCATGTCTCCTTGCAGTGAAATAGAGATAAACTCTTTTCTTAAGAAGCTAAATAAAAATACTGCTGCCGGTAATGATGACATTAAAGCTACTCCAATTATTTTCGTTGCTAACCTTTTACCAGCACCTTTGCAGCATATTTGCAACAGAGCATTATCAACAGGCATTTTTCCAGTTAATATGAAAATAGCTAGGGTTGCGGTCTTGCACAAAGGTGGTCCTTTGAATAATCTTAACAATTATCGACCGATTTCGGTGTTACCTTTATTCTCAAAGGTTTTAGAGCACATAATTAAAACAAGAATAACCAAGTTTCTTGATGAACATGAATTGCTTATCAAGGAACAATTCGGCTTTCGCGAGAAAAAATCTACTGAAACAGCTTTACTTAGTATCAAAGAAAAATTAGCAAAGAATATTGATAGCAAGGTGTTCACCCTAGGAATTTTTTTAGACTTCCGAAAAGCATTTGACTCGGTCAAGCATAATATACTGTTTGAAAAATTACCACATTACGGCATTCGAGGGGTAGCTCTACAATTAGTACGCAGTTACTTAACAGACAGGCTACAGTATACGTTCCTTCACGGGTATAAATCTCAGCTACAGCCTTTGAAATTCGGTGTACCACAAGGTTCTATACTCGGTCCACTCTTTTTTACTATCTACATAAATGATATCGTGCCGGTACCACAATCTTCCTCTATAGTTCTGTATGCGGATGATACCAGCTTGTTTTTCTCTGGAAGCCGTTTAAGAGATTTAGAAATCGCGGCGAACGAATGGTTGATATCGCTTTCTTACTGGCTTGAGTGTAACCAGCTAGAATTAAATGTTAGTAAAAGTAAATATATTTTATTCAAAGGCAGAAATAAACGTGAAGATTACACCATTTCTGTTAGATTTAAAAATAACGACATCGAGCGTGTCCCGTTGCTTAAATTCTTAGGTGTACTTTTTCATGAAAACCTCAGTTGGACACCGCAAATCAACAAAGTACATGCCAGTATGTCTAGATCAATTTCTGTCTTATATAAACTTAGGTCTCTAGTACCAAACTGGCTAAAGCTCCAGTTATATTATTCACTAGTTCATTCTCATCTCAATTACTGTCTCTTAATATGGGGTACGACTTCAGGAACGAACCTTGAAAGGTTAAAAATTATACAAAAGAGAGCTGTTCGCTGCATAGAAAATCTGGAACCAACTGAACACACTGCGCCATATTTTATCAAGCTAAAATTGCTTACTGTTAACCAACTTTTTAATCTGAAGCTCACCTTGTATATTCGCAAAGAAATTGGAAATGAATTGACTAGTTATATGTCTCAGTGCTACCCTACTAATGTTCCCTATGATCTCCGACACGAGCGATTTAGAATACCGTTATTCAGAACCATTTACGGTAATCAAACATTGCTCTACCTTATACCTAACTTTCTCCGCAACAATAGTCATATCCACGAACTTATTGAAAACTGTACTTCTACCCACAGTTTAAAGAAAAATGTCACAATGTACTTACTGTCTGGTGCTCTGTCCTAAATAAGTTCTTGAGTTTAAAAAAAAAAACCTTTTTATTGTTCTATAACCTCTGTGTTCTGCTGCGTTTTCAAACATTTATACATTGTTAGGAATTCTGTTACATTTTGTATAACGCTTGCAAAAACTTTGTACTTTTTAATATGTTGCCATTTATGTACGCGTTTGTGCTTCTTATGGGTGTTGCATTATTGTGTGATTCCGTTACTCAATTTAAAATGCCTAATCACGATATGACCTCTGTTCATGAAAATCTTTTTGTGGCGCTTTAATGTACAAAGCCATTGTTTTTCTTTGTTTTTTTATTCTCACTGCTTCTGAGCAAATGTATGGGTGGAGGGACCTTAGTCAGGCAGAGCTCATCTGCCTTTTAGTCCTTTCAACCCAGGCAATGTATGTCTGAATAAACTGAACTGAACTGAACTGAACTGAACTTCCTGCTGAATAACTTGCCGCTCTGCCGTGGACGCGCGATATGGTCGGCGGTGAATGAGAACAGCATCACCAGTGTTTATCCGATGCTTAACAAGGGGCGTCTGACCAAGCGGTCGATTGTCAGTGTCAAATATGTCGCGGTAGGAAAGCAATAGGCGGTATAGGGCGGCTGCTTATTCAGGTGCGAAGTCCGCAGCGACCGCGGTACGTAATGGGCCGTCGAGGTTCAAGGCATCTTGCGGGTAATCAGGAGGATCTGGAGACGCGTCGGCTGCAAAAGCAGGGACGTGGTCGTCTGTCACTGACCGGCACTATGCCTTTAGGTAAAACTTGCTTCGTCAAGCCAAAATCGACAACGGGGAGACACATCCGATTAGCGGCAAAGGTGACGACGGAGTGTGGCACAGAGATGTCGTGCGCCAGGAGGACATCACGAATAGGTGCGACGACATAGTCGCCATCAGGCATGGTTGCCGGTGAGGCAGATTCGACGAAGGTTAGGGCTTTTTGAGGTAAGCGAACAAACGCTGTTGTGAACAGGGTGTTCGGGACGAACATCTGAAAGAAGAGGAAGGTCTAGGCACAGCGTACCGGCGGCACAGTCGATGAGGGCAGAATGCGTCGCCAGAAAGTCGAGCCCAAAGAGTAGGTCATGAGGGCAACTGGTCAGCACGGTGAACAAGACTGGAACTTGGCGGCCAGCTATTCCTATGCGAGCAGTGCACGTACCCCTGACAGCAACAGTGGCATCATTGGCGACGCGTACGGCTCGAATGATTTCAGGCGTAAGAACTTTTTTGAGGTGACG
This sequence comes from Dermacentor albipictus, assembly GCF_038994185.2. Lineage (NCBI taxonomy): Eukaryota > Metazoa > Arthropoda > Arachnida > Ixodida > Ixodidae > Dermacentor > Dermacentor albipictus. Next base: position 18,470,172 of record NC_091824.1, read on the forward strand.
ACATAGGTTAGCGCTCATTATGGGCACTTGGGCTCCAGCATCAATTAATGCCGTCAACGAAACACCATCTACGCCTACTTCAGTTAGGTTCGTATTGGTGAGGAGCGTCAATGGAGGATTTGGACAGGACGAACGTGATGCAGCCCTACCTCCAAGAGCTGCATGACCCAGATTTTCGTCCGGGAGGGTCCATAATTGATCGGCGACGAATAGGAGCGTGGCTGGGGTGACGGGGACCGACGGCGCTGAGGTGACGGCGAGTGAGCAGGACTGCCAGCGACGCATACGTCAAAGGCAGGAGGCATACGGCGAGGTGAGTAACGGTGCGGGTCGGCATATGGGCGAGGAGACGGGGTAAAGGAGCTTGAATACGGCGACGTCCAGGAGGTGCGGCAGTGGCGAGCGACGTGGCCAATCCGGAGGCAATGGAAGCAAATGGGTTTGTCGTTCGGAGTTCGCCACTCGGCAGGGTTATTTATGGTATCTGGGAGGAGAATACAGATTGCCATGAGGCGTAGCAGTTGGCACCGGTCGCGCGTCAGGTTAGGAGACGGGGCAGGCAGCCGGAAAATCTAGGTCTGCAAATTCTTGCCGCACAACTGCCTGAATGCCAGACATCACTGGGGCTGGTGGGTCAATGGTGGGGTCAAGGGGCATTGATGGAATGGCGCAGGACTTGTGGCCTCGAGCTCGCGGCTAACAATACGTGTGATGTGCTCATTTAAAGATGGTGAAACGGTAAGATAGACGCAAAACGACGTCAAACCGTGTTAGGGAGCCGGGAGAACTGTGGACTAACGCGGCGGCTTTTCGCGAGCTCAAAGCCGCGGTATTCCTTGACAATGACATTGATGGTGCGCACACTGTTGAAAACCAACAAGTCGAGCGCGTCGTCCGCGATGCCTTTGTACCTGGCCGACTTTGTCAGCCTCAGGCATTTTCTCGTCAACTTTCCAGCAAAGAGCGAGCACGTCTTGTTGCTACGGGACATACGATTCAGTAGAAGACTGAACTCGGGTAGCAAGCTCTTTTCTAGCAGCCAGCTGCCGACCGGTGGGTTTTCCAAAAAGGTCACTGAGCTTCTCCTTGGAAGAATCCCAGCTAGAGATCTCGTCCTCGTGTGTTCGGAACCAGACACGAGGAGTTCCTCCCAAGTAGAATAGGACATTCGCTAGCATAATTGGAGGGTCCCAGCAGTTGTTTCGACTAACACGCTCATAGAGGCTGAGCCAGTCTTCGACATCGACATTATCTTGGCCGCAGAATATGCCAGGATCGTAGGGATTGGTAACCGTAACGTACGTTGTTGTGGGGGTCGCAGGTGTAGAAGGAGACGAGGTGTCGTCACCGGGAGCCATGGCTGAAAGCAGGTTGGTGCGGCCGCTGTTGAGCTCCGTAGCGAGGACGGGGAACGGCACCCTCCACCAAAATGTTACGCGAACGAAGGACTAAACTGGAAACTATTTACAAAATATATTTGCAAGGGATAATCAAGCACTGGCCAGTTGAGCCGACAACTCGAGACCCAGAGAGCGTTCTTCCTCCTCTTTTCTCGAGTGATGTCGCCCAGGCGCCTCGTTCAAAGTGTCAACTACCACACGCGTGTAGCAATATTAACACTTAACTGTTTTAGGCTTGTAGCGCAGCTCGGAAGAGCAAAAAAGGAATAAGGTAGGGGTAATCAAAGGGAACGGGAAACAGAGTGAGCGCTACTCTGTTTCCCGTTCCCTTTGATTACCCCTACCTTATTCCTTTTTTGCTCTTCCGAGCTGCGCTACAAGCCTAAAACAGTCATGACATACCAACTCGCCCTAGCGCTCACTCTGTTTCCCGTTCCCTTTGATTACCCCTACCTTATTCCTTTTTTGCTCTTCCGAGCTGCGCTACAAGCCTAAAACAGTCATGACATACCAACTCGCCCAAACTGCTACGCTTTTGAACTTAACACATAAATTTATAACAATTTATGAGGCTGTAAATATAAGAGCCACTGGTTTGCAGGTGGAATTCTCGGGTTCAGCAGCACTGTGGATGAATTGCAACAAATTATTGAGGACTTTAACTGAGAAACTGGAAGAGTATGAGTTTTTTTATTGCAATACAAAGATGCTATTGACGTTCTGGTTGGAGATTAATACGCATAAGACTGTAATGTTCAATAGCCTGGCACGCGAACGAGAATTCATTATCACCACTCAACCTACGTTCTACACATTGCTCTCGAATACATCACTAATACGTCAGTAGGGGTTCTTCGAAACTCTCATAAACATTTTAAGAAATTCACATAAGAGATAAATTATTATACCAAATAAAATTTCCTTGCTTTAGATGCACTATTTGATGCAGCTTATAGAACTGTGATATCTTTTTCCATTGCTGAGATAGAGAGTTGTAAACCTGATACATTCGTTTTCCAAAGTTTTGCTATTTCCTAACAATTTTTGTGAATTTTGTTCCCAGCCTAAATCAAAAATTTGTTTCCATTATTCACTGCATTGTTACTCTTTGCTTTAAGAGGAACCTTTAGCTTGGGGGCTCTTATCCAAATAAATAGGAAAGGAGAAATATTATATCTCGGCAACCACCACACAGAATTTGATGAGGGTCATTGCATTGGAAGCGGATATTTTTATTTGCGCGGTCAGTTTCTTATAAAAATGGTGAAATACCTTAAAATTCTAAATATTAAAATATTTAAAGATTTAAAAAGAAACGGAACTTAGCTTTACAGCTCTGGTAATAAGCAATAAAACGTGATATCTTAATTCTGTAAATAGCATCCAATAGGAATTATAAAGCGGACGAAATTTATGTAACATACACGGCTCTCAAATACACTACTAATACGTCAGTAGGATTCTTCCATAACTTTAGTATACATTGTCGCAAACCTACTTAAGGTATAAATTAATAAATAAAATATGTCTGCTTTTGATGTTCTGACGGATGCAATTTACAAAACTAGGATAGCTATTCTTCGTGCAGACTTACGGATTTTTAAATTTCATGCTTTAGTTTCCTTTTTTTTCACATTTGCCAATTTCCGGCAATCATTGTAAAAAAATGATGGCCATAAATCAAAATTCCGTTTTTAACAGTCACTAGAATTTAAATTTTTTTCTCAAATGCAGCAACTTTCATTATTATAGGCAGGGGCTTAACTCAGAAAAGCATTTCTACGTTTTACATGTATTTGAAACGGCGGCGTCGAGTCGGAGTCGAGTTACAGCTGCATCTTAAACCCAACAAACCTCATCATGAGTAATCAAACTTGGTGCAATGGTTACCAAGAAAAATTATTTCTTCGTCCTCGTATATTTTGATAGGGGTCCCCAGCTAAAGCTTCCGCTTAAGCTAAAACGCGGATTTGTGAAAGAAAAAAATTTACCCTATGCATATGAAGCCGGGCAACCTGCCGTAAGCGCACATAAGTGCAAAATACAAGGCGTCTACTTTGCATTGTTCGCATCCCCTGAAGATGTTTCAAGCGAATCGCAGTTTAAGTTGAAGATGAAATACAATTATGCAAAATGTTGAGTAAGATACAAAACGGTAAATAACACGTCTGAGTCGTTACAACGGCAATGAGGTTGGCGACGACGCAGTTGAAACTGTAGAGTCGCTGCAATGGTGGTCACGTGAAAATTATAGGTAAGTCTGCTTTAAGATGTCTTCCGACTGCCGAATTAGATTAGTAGTGTAAATATTAGTGTAGTGCGCTAGCATTAGGAGTGCCAAAGTGAAAAACGTGTGTGTGTGTGAAGTGTGGGAAGTCGGTCACGTGGTAGAGAGCGGATGGGAGAGCCTAGAGGAGCATGTATGCACATAGTGCCACTGATGGTGGTCTGCTCCACACCACCCTCAGTTGCACTTTGCTCCTCGAGGAAGCAAGATGTGTGTCGAGTAGAATCCTGAACGACAGCAATAAGTGAGGTCATGAATGATAGCAATCATAGCATAGAATGCGGTTCAAATCATAGATTCGGGACCTCAAAGAGGCCCGACGCAATGCGAACTGATTTCTCTGGCATTTACCGCAAAATTTCCAATGCATTCTTCAGCTTTCGTTCAATTTAAGAAATGCGACTGTTTGCGGCTACTGATATCGCTACTTTGTTACAGGGACCATGCATATTCACTTGAAGTAAGCACTTTTTAGCCATTTGATTGTCGTGCTGGGTCATCATCATCATCAGCCTGGTTACGCCCACTGCAGGGCAAAGGCCTCTCCCATACTTCTCCAACAACCCCGGTCATGTACTAATTGTGGCCATACCGTGCCTGCAAACTTCTTAATCTCATCATCATCATCATCATCATCATCATCAGCCTGGTTACGCCCACTGCAGGGCAAAGGCCTCTCCCATACTTCTCCAACAACCCCGGTCATGTACTAATTGTGGCCATGCCGTCCCTGCAAACGTCTTAATCTCATCCGCCCACCTAACTTTCTGCCGCCCCCTGCTACGCTTCCCTTCCCTTGGAATCCAGTCTGTAACCCTTAATGACCATCGGTTATCTTCCCTCCTCATTACATGTCCTGCCCATGCCTATTTCTTTTTCTTCATTTCAACTAAGATGTCATTAACTCGCGTTTGTTCCCTCACCCAATCTGCTCTTTTCTTACCCCTTAACGTTACACCTATCATTCTTCTTTCCATAGCTCGTTGCGCCGTCCTCAATTTGAGTAGAACCCTTTTCATAAGCCTCCAGGTTTCTGCCCCGTACGTGAGTACTGGTAAGACACAGCTGTTATACACTTTTGTCTTGAGGGATAATGGCAACCTGCTGTTCATGATCTGAGAATGCCGGCCAAATGCAACCCAGCCCATTCTTATTCTTCTGATTATTTCCGTCCCATGATCCGGATCCGCTGTCACTACCTGCCCTAAGTAGATGTATTCCCTTACGACTTCCAGTGCCTCGCTGCCTATTGTAAATTGCTGTTCTCTTCCGAGACTGTTAAGCATTACTTTAGTTTTCTGCAGATTAATTTTTAGACCCACTCTTCTGCTTTGCCTCTGCAGGTCAGTGAGCATGCATTGCAATTGGTCCGTGCTGGGTATGAAAGTTGGAAGTTGGCTGCAATGAAGGACCTTCCGTAAAAACTTAAGTATATTCCTTTGGCAATGAGCAGCAATTCTTATCAGGAGACAATGTCAGTTCTCTTTTGCTAGACACAATACACGTGGCAATGCAATCGAACTCGTTTCCATATTCATTCTTTGTCAGCTGTGTGTAGATGAGGTGTTTAAACTCAAGACGGCGATTACGAACATTGGCGGCCTGAAATAACTGTGTAATTATTTCCTTTATGGGCACAGCATTTCTAACCCCATAAATGAAGGTTGTGGAAATGCTTATGCCATTTATCCTTTCGCTACACTAGACAACAAGTCATCAGCTTACTTGCTACGAATATTGCTTGCGCATTGAAGTGTCTTTTTTTTATATTTTTCATCTACTCCTTAATTTATTACAGTTTACTGGGGGTGCTTCCGGCATCTGAAAAGCTTTTTCCTTTTTTTTTCTTGTCCCTTTCCTTCTTTTTCGTCCTTTCTCTCTCTTTCTTTTTTCCCTTTTCACTTTTTTTCTTTTTTTCTTTTTTTTTTGCTTCGAGATTCGGCTTATACTCAAATTGAGCCTCTGCACTTCATCCCTTACAGAGAAGGCAGTCTTACTTTGCAGAAATGTTTTCTATGCTATGCCAGGCTACGTGCGTACCCTTGTCATGGGGAAATGTCTTGCTTTAGGATATTTAGACAGGCCCACACGGGAAATGCACTGCAGGGCGCCTACAGAAGGCCATGAGCGCTTGCACTGACACGTCTGAGGCACACTATGCGGCGCAGCATACCCTCCAGGAACAGCAGTAGTGACCGGTTCTTTCCCATCCCGCCTGCGCCCCTCACTCATTGCGTACAAACTGGGTCACTGGGCCGTTCACCTGGCTGCACCTCCTCTCCTGGAACTCCCCCTCACCGCTGTTTACTCGATGGCGGGAGGCCACTTTAAACCCGCCCGCTTCCCAGCTTTAACAGCACCTCACGGGCCCATCAGTTCTCGGACGCAAGTTGCTGGAGCCTCCTTTCTGTGTACCGTAGTCCTGACCGCCACCCTCTCTGCAACCACCTTGCTTTCTTCCAGCCGCTTGTGTTTTTCTTTCTCGGTTTGACCAGCGCGTACTAAGGGCTGATCTTAGCCCTCAGGTTGGCTTATGTGCCTGCCGCATTTCTGCTTCTGTTTCCTGGCTGTTGGGCACGTCTGCTTCCCCCTTGTTTATCTTTCTATCAGCATTACATAGTTCCGTTCTTCCTCCCCGATCGGCATCTTGTAGCCACAACTGAGCTTGCGCACTGCGAGCGAGCTCCTAGTCTACACCCGGGCTCACACGTTGCCAAATTTTTTGTCTGCGTCCAACACGCCACGTTGCCTCTTCACAAAGCTGCAGAGCTACGCTTGCTCCGAAGTGGGCGATACAGGATGACTATCTTGTCTTAGGCTTTATTGCACCTTACGGTATTCCTACTTACTTCCATCTGCGTGTTTTCTTTTATTGATTAATGACACGCTCGCATCGCCCACGGTTCCCGCTCTCCTGTACCGCGGCGCAGCGCCCAATCTCAGCTCTGTCCGTCGGCAAATTTCGGCCCCCGTGCCTGCCTTTTTACGACTTCGGCGTGCCGCGCCGCGAGAGCCGCTGCTGCGATCGCTGGCTTCCCTACTTTGCTTCCCCGGCGTATCTTCCGCCTTCTTTTCTTTACTCTTCAGCGACGTACGGCAAATAATCACAGCGCGCCTACAGAGAGGAGGGAGACCGGTCGGGACCGGAACTGTCCCGATCATGCACCGCGCTCGTGTCCTCTCGAAGCGAAGCAGGCTGGCGCTGCCCAGGGCCTGCGGAGCCCGAGGTTGACCGGGCCTCATCATAGTCCTGCGCTTTACGGTTGCCACTGTGGGGCTCTTCAATGGCGCGGCACGCAGAACCGGTCGCCCAGCTTTGCCCGCTTTGTTTCCTCTTGTAAACCGCACCCCGTGCTGAAATTGGTGGCGAAGAAGAGAGCGACGTGTCGCAAACACCACCGCGACCTTGTTTGTCATTCGTCACCCGCCGGGATGAGAATCACCGTTACGGCAGCCTTTCTAACGAGGTGCACATACCTTGCGCTTGCCTGTTTGTTTAAGGTAATATGAATAACGGAGTGATGAAGTGAACCTGCTAATAAATAAATTCTCTGCAAAAACAAAATTCACGAACTTTTCAGTGTGCTGCAGTATCAGACATGACACTGGGTCTTCCGAATGCCAGCTTACTTACTTGAGAGGCAAACACGAGGTGAAAAGAAGACAACGGCTCTAGCATTATCCATTGGCAAGGAAACACTTGTCGAATAAGGGAGATGAGAAGGTGGGAACAAGGTGGCGATGTACGATAGGGTAGTAGGAGTACAGGACATATATACTATGGCAAAAATCGCGAAGCAGCGCCCCTGTCATCCGTTCCCTTACTGTTCTACCCCGTTTTCGCACTGCTTGTATATCGTCGCACCAATGAGCCTAACCATCATTTTCGAGCAGAAAAGTTTACTGAAAAGGGTATAGAGCTTCCGCTGGACTACTATCATGTGAGAACAATATTACCCAATGGAGTCTAAATTCCCACATCACCACAATGGCGATGATAGACATTTTAAGAGGGAGCTTTTCCGATGCGGCCCAATTCCGATGCGGCCAACTCAAATACATGTAAAACGCAAAAACGATTTTCTGAAATAACCCGTGGGCCGATTTTTATGAAATTTGTTGCATTTGAGAGAGAAAGTTAAATTGTAGTGACTGCTGGAAGCGGAATTTCTATTTAGGGACTTAAATTTGTTAAAATAATTTTGACAAATACGAAAGTTCGAAAAAGATAGACGCACGAAGTTTATAAATTAATAGCTCTACATCAAGAATTGATATCGCCGTTCTGTAAACGGCATCCATTAGATAATTCAAAGCGAATAAATTCGATATGTCAATTTATTTCATACGTGTATTTGTTACGTTGTGTACAAAGATTCCGCAAGAGCTGTGTTTCCATATTACTGATCTTTTTTAGATTCATGTGTAACATATCAATTTTGTCTGCTTAAGATGCACCATCACATGCGATTCACAGAATTGTGATATCACTTTTGTTTGCTGAGTTAGAGAGTTGTAAGCTTGATAGTTCATTTTCTGAAAATTTTCGATCTTTGCCAATCTTTAATAACGAATTGACAATCTAAACCAAAAATTTAAATCAAGCAGTCACTATATTTTGAGTTTTTCTTTTAAATGCAACAAATTTTGTCAAATTTGGTGCAGTGGTTGGCGAGGAAAACGAATTGTTCTTTTACATGCATTTAGGTAGGAGACCCCGAGCTAAAGCTTCCTCTTAAGGCCTGATGTACCGGAAAACTCAGTTTCGTGTGTCGACATTTGAGAAAGGTCGCCACTTCTAAGAGGCGGGCCACATTCATGGCATAAGTTAATATATAAAGCAGAAAATTGGCGCAAATTGCGATGCAAATGCACTCCACGCACAGAGCTCACCGCGGCAAACTAAGGCGTGGAACCCCAACAGCGTTATTCCAAATGTTATTTTGCTGTGCATGTTAACCTCGTCACGTATTTACTCATGTAAATAAGAGAAGAGCACAAAAATTATGGACAGAAAAAAGGATACGTACTTCTTCCTATTCTTGTTTCATGAGCTGCTCCGCCATTCGCACATGTGTCGGTAAGTTCCCGTTGTCTGTCCGTTGTAATTCTTTTTATATTTGCAGTGCTTGGTCATTCTTAATGTCTGAGAATCTAGCCCAATTATTAGTCACGGTCCATTTCACAATGCTTAGCGCGACAAGAGCCGTCGAGGGCGGCGTGCGCGAATACGTCGCTGCGTTTGCGTTCGCCGTCGATGCGCAGCAAACAATCATGTGCCGGACGCAAGCAGAGTTGGGTAGCGCGAGGAAGGAAGATACACCCTAAAAGGGAGATGAACACACTGAAACGACCGCAAAACGACGACTACAAATCTGAGTAGTCGCCTTCGGCGCCCAAGCTCCGGAGCCGTTACACCTGCGGAGGCGAAGAGGGGCAACTCAAATGGCACATGAAGCTCTGGTGTACGAATGGCTCCTTTATTAATGTTAGAAAAACTAGAATATAGCAAAGCAGCGTCGGAAACGTACCGTGCTCAGCGCTTGAAACGCGGTGCTGGGAGCGTAGGACTACCACCGTTCTGTGGTGCGCTTTTTTTGTGTTTGTTTTTTGTTCTGTTTTCGGCGACCACAGGCGAGCGCCAGGTGGTCGCCGTGGAACCCAATGCTATTATAACGCGTCACAAAGCTGATCTCTTTCACCGCATACTACGATGCATCAGCTCGGTGTCTCTAGCGCTTAGAGTCCATGCAAAGAGGGCCGGCGACTACGTCCTTACAGTACGGCGCTTTAATAGCTGAGCACTGTATGTAGTACGTACAGTCGCCCAAATCTTTAACTGGTGTGCGGGAGCGACGACTTTTTCGTGCGTCAGCGCCGTTTGACGGGGCGAGGCTGGAAGCAGTCTGAGGCTAAGCGCATGCGGACAAAGCGCGCTCAGCTAGGCCCATCGTCTACTAGGCTGTTTCCAGCCTCGCTGCGTCATACGGCGCTGACGCCCGGAAAAGTCGCCGCTCCCGCACACCAGTTAAAGATTTGGGCGACTGTACTGTGTCAAACAAGCGGCGCGTATCTTCTTTCCGTCACGATGAAAAACGATACAAGTGAATGGCCTAAGCAGATTCAGTGATGTTTCAGTAACTGTTTGTGCTCCCAGAAACGCAACATCAGATGTGGTTTCGCGCGGTGTTCCGGCTACGCAGAACAGAAAAAAAAAGAAAGACGGGACGTATTATATCAAAGGAGCTGGCGGTAGCGCCCCCTACGACTGGTCCTTTCGTTCGGTGGGGGGGGGGGGGGGGGGGCTCACATTCCGGCTCGGTCTCCTCCTTAAGAGGAAGCTTTAGCTCGAGTGCTCGTATCTAAATACATGTAGAAGGAGAATACGTTTTTCTCAGCAAACAATGCACCAAATTTGACAAGGTTTGTTGCATTTGAACGAAAAACTTAAATTGTAGTGACTGCTGGTTTCGAATTCTTCATTTAGGTAGTCAATTCTTTATTAAAAAATTGACCAAAATCGCTAATTTCCAGAAACCGAAACCATCAAGTTTAATACTCTGTAACTCAGCAATTAAAAATGATATCACAATTCCGTAAATTGCACCTAATAGTGCATCTACAGCGGACAATATTGCTATGTCACACATGAATCTCAAGAAATTTAGCATTATGGAAATACGGCTTTCGCAGAATCCTTGTACACAACGTAACCAATTCATGTAAGATACGAAATGACACACCAAGTTTGTCCGATTTCACTGTTATAATAGATGCCGTTTACTGGGAAACGATATATGTGCTTGCTGCAGGGCTATTAGTTTGTAAACGCCGCGCTTCTACTTTTTTTTTAACTTTCGAGTTTTTCAAAATTGAAATTCCCTAAGCCGAAATTCCGCTTCCAACAGACACTAGAATTTAACTTCCTCTCTCAAATGCAACAAATTTCATTAAAAGCAATCCAGGGGTTATCACAGAAAAGCGTTTCTGCGTTTTACATGTATTTGAATAGGCCGCGAACGGAGTTGGGCGCGAGCTAAAGCTTCCTCTTAAACAATTTGTCCGGGGATCAAATACATGAATAATAACTGCATTGCCATTGCTAAAGATGCTGCAAAGGAATCCTTGAATGCTACGCACTGTCAAAACAAGTAAAATATGTATATTTTGATAAAAGAATATGCTTGTATGTGCCATAAATTGTGGCCAAAATAACTGGTGTCAATGCTTCCATGTTTTTTTCTCTGTGCAATAAGTAAAGAAAATATCACACGAACTTTAGAACTATATCGGTTCGAAACCAGCAAAGCAGTGCATGTCGCTGCTATGAAAAATGTAAAGGCCATGAAATTAACAAGCTGAGGACAAATATTGTAATGAAACTTTGTCGTTCAAGAACCTTGTTTAGATTCTTGTACATATGCAACAGCCAGATGACGCTGTCTTTTGTTCCAATGTATTACGCAGAAGCAGCTGTCACCGGTCGTGTATCGTGAGTAATTGCGCTGAAATTATAGCCGCAACAGAGAGCACGTATAAAAAGCCGAAGTTCTGCAAAATCTACAAGGGCGAGTCAAATGAAAGTCAGCCAATGCGAATATATGACAAACGGGGTACTTTATTTAAAAGCAGTCTCCATGATTATTTAGACATTTGTCCCGTTGTTTAACGAGGTCGCGTGATTCCAGTTTAATTAAACTCCTTGGGTTGCTGCTTCAAAAATTCTGCAACTGACTATTTCATGTCATCGTCCGACACGAATCTGGTTCCCTTGAGCTGTTTTGTTCGGTTGCCCAAAAATGTGTGAGTCGCAAGGCGACAGGTCTGAGCTGTATGACGGATGTTGCAGCGTTTCCCACTTGAACCTTGTATTAACCCCATCACTGACGTGGGGACGGCATTGTCGTGGAACAAGATGACCCCATTCGTCAATTTTCCACGTAGTTTGTTCTTGATTGTAACACGCAGCCGATCTGGCGTTTCACAATAACGAAAAGAATTGATAACCTCTCAAGATTTAGCAAATTCTATCCACAATGGCCCCTGACGATCGAGAAAGAAATGTCAACAACACCTTTCCGGCGGAAATGACGGCCTTTCCTTTCTTGGGGGTGGTGAATTCGAATGTTTCCGCTGTAAGCTTTGCCGTCTTGTTTTAGGCTCGTAGAAGTGGCACCATGGCTCGTTCCCGATCACAGTTGGAGTCAAGAAGTCGTCACCCTTATTGTGATACCGGATCAGATAAGTCAAGGCAGCGCTGAACTTCTCTGTCTTCTAGCGGTAGTTCAGAAATCTTGGGCAACCATTCCGCACACAATAGCCGATAACCGAGATGTTCATGAATTAAGCGTGAACCGAACCGGGATTGATGTTTACACGCTCTCCCAGTTCATCGATGCTTATCCTCCGTTCTTGCCTCATCAGCTCATCAAGCTTTGCAATTTTGTTAGGGGTGATTGCACGATGGCTTTTGCCCGGCCTTGGAACGTTGTGGTACGTTATGCCGAGCTTGTTCATAATGTGCCTTCCCGTCGTGGTGGTCGACAGGCGTTCGAGTTGCGAGATGCGTTGTGCTTCGGCTATTTCTTCCAGTGTGTCGTATATACCCAGCTGGGCAAGGAGCTCGGTGCTCGTCGACTCCGGTAGGCCCAGTGCTATCTTGTACGTTTTCCTTATGAGCGTGTTGATCTTGTTCTTTTCCGCGACGTAACAGTTGTGGTAGGCGGCTGCGTAGGCGATGTGGGTGACAACGAAGTAGTGTATCAGTCGAATGATGTTTTCTTCCTTCATTCCCGCGTGTCTGTTGGTTAGCCTCTTTATGAGTCTCGTGGCGCTGGTGACTTTGCCTTCGATCTTCCTCAGGATTTCGCCGTTAGCTCCGTTGGCCTCAATGATCATTGCGAGGATTTTGATCTTGTTTAATTTGGGGATTGCATTTCTTTCTTGGGTGTACAGGCCGACTTCTTCGTACTTCCGGGGTCCCGTCACTGCCGCGATTTGCACAAATCGTTATATCGTCTGCGTATATAGCGTAGTGTATTCCTTCAATTTCCCGTAATTTACTGGGGAGACCCAGTATGATTAAGTCGAAAAGGAGCGAAGATATAACTGAGCCCTGGGATGTACCTGCACTTCCCTAGGTCCGTTCTTCGGACTAAGGTCGCCAACCGTCAGGGTGGCTTTGCGATCGTTCAGAAAGTCCCTCACGTAGTTGTAGGTCCTTCCCCCCAGGTTCAGGCTAGACACTTGTTTCAGGATCGACTCGTGAGCGACGTTGTCGAATGCTTTCTCCAGGTCTAGCCCTAGGATGGCTCTGGTGTTTCTTCTCTTGTCGTCAAGGATCTGATTCTTTAGTTGTAACATGACGGCCTGCGTGGACGGGCAGGATCGGAAGCCTATCATGGTTTGGCGGTAGGCTTCCGTCTCTTCTAGGTGGCTGTTGATACAGTTCAGGAAAGCGTGTTCCAAGACCTTACCCACGCATGACGCGTGAGAGATTGGCCCTAGGTTGTCCAAGCTCAACGGATTTCCGGACTTAAGTGTGAGGAAAGTTTTGGACCTCTTCCACTTCTGCGGGATGCGCCCTTCTTTCCAGCACTTGTTCATATAGCCCGTGAGTTTGGAGATAGATCTGTCGTCCAGGTTTCTGAGTGTTTTGTTGTTAACCTTGTCCGGTCCTTGGCCTGACTTGCCATTGAGTCATTGGAGTGCCATTCTGATTTCCGCCTCACTAAAGTCTTTATCCATCTTGGGACTGGCACTGCCAATGTACCGGCCATGCTCGACCATCGGTCATTGCGGAAGGTACTTGTCGCAGAGTTTCATGACAATTTGCTTCTCACTCGCCGCCCCTTTCTCTTTGTGCAGAAGTCTCTGCATGTAGGCTCTTTGCTTGGATTGGCTTTGGGTTTCGCCCATCAGGTGCCTGAGCAGTCGCCACGTACTTCCGTTGCGGAATTGGCCACCCGTGGCATTACAGACTTCGTCCAACTGTTGCTTCCTCAAGGTGTTGCAGTACTCTTCGATTTGTTTGTTTAGTTCGGCTATCTTTTTCCTCAGCTTTCGATTGAGCCGCTGCCCTTGCCATCGGGTTTGTATGGATGTCATGGCTTCCCAGATGTGGGCGAGGTGACTGTCCATCGTCTGCGTCAGGATTTCGGGAGCGATGGTTTGCGTGGCCTCCTCGACATCTCGGGTGAGGTCCGCGATCCTTGTGTCAATGTCAACGATCGGCTCGCCGTCTAGCCTGATATCCCGGTGCTTGCGGAACTTGTCCCAGTCTGTCCATTTGAAGCTTTTCACCGGGGAGGGGGGGGGGGGGGGGGGGGAGTGTTCCCGCTCGGGGGATCGTGATCTCGATGATCACGTGGTCGCTACCTAGGTATATTAGGGTGTTTCTCCAGGTAGCCCTCTCGATGTTTTTGATCGTTGTTAAGTCCGGTGTGGTATCTCTTGCAACCGAATTGCCCATTCACGTTGGGGTGCTCGGATCCGTGATGAGCGTGTATTCCAAGTCTTGCGAGTCCTTCCCTAACTGTTTGCCCTTGGTTGGGGTGTGGCCGTATCCCCAGGTATCTCACGGAGCGTTGAAGTCACCCCCAATATTAGCACCTGCAAAGCCAGTAAAATTGCAGTTTGAATTCTTTTTAGGAACGACGGAAAATTCAGAAGCCACAAATTATATACAGTATGGTAGCATGGTTGACATAGTATAGCCGAAAAATATTGGAAGCTTTGAAGGCTCCGCCAATCGCCTGAAAGATAACTGTAAAGCAAATTTTTTTCAGCAAAAGGCTTCGTATTCATGGTTAAAAACTTAGATTTGGTAATCGACTTAGAAGTATTTGGGATATATGATTAGATAGCTCTACATGTCCGCTATTCATGTGAGAAGTTGCAAAAGATATGATTTTCTTACGCGATAAAATTATTATTTTTTCATTCTTGTGTCAGCACCGCCTGGCGTGCGCCGAAACTTGCCGGCTTGGGTTACAGAAGACAACGCTGGCTTAAAATTAAATTACGGGGTTTTATGTGCCAAAACCTTTTCGTGATTATAAGGCACGCCGTAGTGGAGGACTCCGGAAATTTTGACGACTTGGGGTACTTTAACGTGCACCTAAATCTATGTACACGGGCGTTCTCCCATTTCGCCCCCATCGAAATGCGGCCGCAGTGGCCGGGATTCGATCCCGCGGCCTCGTGCTCGGCAGCCTAACACCATAGCCCCTGAGCAACCCGGTGGGTGACAAAGCTGGCTTCGTCTGCAACTCAGATGACAGAGAAACAGCGTTATGCGTTTTATTGCCAAGACACACACGTTCTAACGCAATGCGGCTTGTAGTTGGTGTGTGTCAAGTGAATCATGCTGTCAAGTAGTAGTGACGGTGAAAAAACAGAGCAGCGAAACTGTGAATAGCTTAACTAACATTTGATTAGGGAACCTGTCACACTCAAAACGCAATGATAGCGGTGAATACTGCCGGCAATCGTCGAAATCTGATCTGCTGGTCAAGCGCGTTCGCTTTCATGCATGAGCCATCAGAGTTTCCAGAAGATTACACAAGCTTCGGGGACAACAGAAAGCGCATGAAACCATCGATAGCATTCAAGTAATTTCAAAGTATCCAGTCATTGATTTTAGACAGCATCAAAAAACACCCGGGCAAGGAAGAGCACAGGACCAGAGCATCCTACGCTCAGCGATAAGCTTAAAGGGAAGCTGAAAGGTTTTCCAGAAAAAATGAGTGAACATCTGTACATACTGCTTTTCAACCCTCCGAATTCGGATATCGTATCGAAATTGAGCGAAAGAAAGCGCAAATATATTTTATTTCGACGAAAAGTGCAGCAGCGGACACGCCTAGCTCGCGCGTCTCGTTTCCGCCTGTGATTGGTCGGTGCGCCTCGTGACGTCAACTCTAGTAACCGACCGCTGCCGCTACACATGAAGCGCGGTGCCAGGTAGTTTGGTGCTGTTTTTCTGAGACGGTAATGGAAAATTTAGAGAGACTGCGTTTTTCTGAGGAGTTCGGCGTTACTCCCTACATGTACGAGCCGATTGCGAAGAGCCGGCCTCTCGAAGAAGCAAACGATGCTGGTGCGAGCAGTGCTTTCGACGCGAACGAAAGCAAAGTCTTGGGATCTCCTCGTGTTGGAAATGCTCTTTGGTGAGTATGTTTTTTGCAAAGCGATCTAGTGATCTCGCCGATCTTTCGCCGATCTAGTGAGCTGGTTTCCGGTCAAACAACTGTAGTGTTGTGTTCCTGCATGCCTCCTCGTGGAACGTAAGCGGGGATGCGATCGTCGGCATTTGTGCGCTGTCCAAAGCTGTCGGCAATCTACAAAGACGGTTTAAACGCGTGAAAAGCTTCCCGGTTCATGCAGTACGTGTAGTGACCTTCATCTGTTGACTACCACTCACGTTGACTACCACTCACGTTGATTACCACGCACGTTGACTACCACTCTACATACACGCAGACGCACCAACAAAGGAATGCAGGGTCGATCGAAGCAGATTACGATGGCACGCACGCAGAAACAAGTGCGGTCAGGCACGGTCGCGGACGCTGCGAAGGAACGAAACACTGGAGTTGACGTCACAACACCGCGGTTTCCGGTCTCCGCTCCGCTCGCTCACTCAACGGGGGGCGAAGCTACACTCTTAAAACGGTTGCACCCTTTGGGGTGTATATTTGTCCCACAACAATAATCGTCATCTGCCTTGCTTGCGTTTCCTTTCCTGAAAACTCGGCGCTCGCTACTTTCCTGTCGAGAATGCTGCGTCACACTGATAACGCGCATGTCGTTCGTGACTGGGAAGTACCGGGTACCGGGCGTTAGAGAAAGGAAACGCGGGCAAGACGGATGACGATTATTGTTGTGGGAGAAGATAAGCCCCAAAGGGTGTAAATTTTTCTAAGAGTGTACAGCGCAATTTCAACCGACGATTACGTCGCTCCTAATAGAAAAAAACCCCAAATTTTACCTACATGGTTTATAAGGTTCCCGCATCCGTATATGAGCGTCTCATTTAATTCGACAGACTCTTCAGCTTCCCTTTAAGTTGTTATTGGGTGAAATGCAGTCCCTAAAAGAAGTATAAATAAGTACACGTATCAATACCGCCATTTCACATGAAATATCACGATTTGTCCAATTGGTCAGGAAGTCCTGCAGAGTTAAAATTTACTTTTCATGCAGTTTATAAAAAAACGTATTTGGACTTAAGTAGCCAGTAAATCCCAAAAGACCACTGATATCGTTCACGCTATGTGAAAAAAATATGTCGCACTGCAACATGCACTGCGACATGCAGGGAGCAGGACGCAAAGTGTCCAGCTCCCTGGACTCCCTAGACTGTCATAAGGCGATGCCAGTAGAAGACACCTTCATAATTAGAGCTGAAAGCCTGCACGAACGCGAACAGTCTTCTGGTGTGGAGCGTTGCCGCTGTTCGACAGCCTGCCCATGCTCGGCTATAAAACTCATATGTGCCCTGTTCGGGATCATGTGCCCACACGTGGTTCACGCTCACTTTTCGCATTCGATGAAAGGGAAAAATAATACAACTCGAGGACGCGGTGCTCGACGTCGTTTGTCTTCATATTAATAAAAAGAAAAGACAGTCACAAGACTTCATTTATTTATGCTGTCGGCGCGCTCCACGTACGGACATTTCAAAAAATTATTTTTCGCGTTTAGGAATAATACCCTTTTGTAACTTCTCACATGAATAGTAGGCATGTAGAGCTGTCTAATCATATATCACATATCTTATTCAGCAGATCGCCAAAGCTACTATTTTGACCATGAACACGAACCTGCTTGCAAAGAATTATAACTTTACAGTTATTTTTCTGGCGATCAGCTGAACCTTCAATGTGACAAATATTTTTCGGTTATATTATGTCAACCGGGCTACCACTCTATATTTAATCTGTTGCTTGCGAATTTTCTCGCGTTCAATGATACGAATTCAAATTTTGAAATCTTAGCAGATTTTGCCGGTGCGAAAAGCACTCAAAGTATTCAAATGTTTGAAAAATGAGTTATTTTGGCAGTCATACCACATCATTAATTTACCATAAACACCAGTTGAATGACCGGTTCATCCAAGATGTCTTAGAAAAAAATATTGATTACTGCCGTCCAGCTCAGCTCGGCAAGAACAATAATTTTTCGCCAAAATGCTAGGAAATTTTTGGGAAGAAAATAAATGCTACCAGTGAGTTCTGAACTTCAAGAAATACGTGGAAATGTTTTCCGCTATATCTGCGGCAGCCGAAAAAATGCTGTTTGTTTTGGCGTATAATGACCCACATGCAAAGTCGCCGCGCGACTGTCGCTCGAGGCCCATTGCGTGTATTCGCGGGCTTTTTTCAAGTTCGGAAAAACACTTTTACGTCGCACGTATTGCGCAACGGAATGCTCTATGGGGAGTTTTTCATGTCGCTCTAGCAATTTCTCATTGACACTTTTTATCTAATTACAATATTTGAGAAGTTGTTTAATTCATCATCATCACCCTGGTTACGCCCACTGCAGGGCAAAGGCCTCTCCCATACTTCTCCAACAACCCCGGTCATGTACTAATTGTGGCCATGCCGACCCTGCAAACTTCTTAATCTCATCCGCCCACCTAACTTTCTGTCGCCCCCTGCTAGGCTTCCCGTCCCATGGAATCCAGTCCGTAACCCTTAATGACCATCGGTTATCTTCCCTCCTCATTACATGTGCTGTTCATGCCCATTTCTTTTTCTTGATTTCAACTAAGATGTCATTAACTCGCGTTTGTTCCCTCACCCAATCTGCTCTTTTCTTATCCCTTAACGTTACACCCATCATTCTTCTTTCCATAGCTCGTTGCGTCGTCCTCAACTTTTTAAATTAATGCAGACTAATTATCTAATTAGGCGACATGCAAAAAATAATCAGAGCACCGTCAAGTGATGACAAGCAACATTACCTTGGTTCTGTCCAGCTACATGGCATTTGCATATTTTCAAACCTTGCTGCATGGTAGTTCGGACACTCTATATATAAACCATGGCTCTCGCGTTACAACGCGTGGGTCCCGAATCGGCGGCGGGCGACAAACACGTGTTGCCCTTCAGTGGCACGCGTATTCGTGGCCGACCACCACGAAAACTGGCCGCTATTCACTTTACAGAGTATTAAAGCTAGTTATTCGTTTTAAAGAGAGCCACCAGGCGCTCTGCGGGGACGTACGCTTCCACTGTCCAAGTCATGGCGTTGTGTTGCCGTCACGCTTCTTATCAGCTTGCCATCATCCTCGCTGTTCGATCGTGCTCGTCCCCGTCATACCGCCAGCTTCGTCGCTGTCGTCGACATGACACCGCCGTCATACCACAGTCGTTTTCATTACGCTAGCTTATTTGCACATTATGCTATTTAAAGCACGCTAAATGTGCCAAAGTAAGTGTCCTTTGACTCGTTACCTTGTCTTAGCTCCTTGCTAAATATTGCGCCGTCGGTGCCGTCCTCTGCGAGGGAGCTGAGCAAGAGAGAGCACGCGACGCCACGTTGCTCGCTTTTGCGCTGGTCGCGCCCCTCGCAAACTTTGACAGCGCGCCGGAAATCTCTTACAAAGGTTGAAACGCGGGTCTGCACTTTGCACGGAGGACCCTTCTGTCCCGATGACGCAAAGCTCGTCCTCTTGAGCACCACCAGGTGGCCTTGCCCGCCACGCGTCACGGACGGTGGAAAGCGATGCCGTATATCAAACTATTACATTCTGGCTTCATTTCAAGTTCGTGGCGTCAAATTTACGTAATGTGTGACTCAAGCATCGGGCCGTGGATGGCAGCGTTGCTTACACAGCTCCATGAAACGCTTTCCTCGTTTATAGGAGAACACTTGTGTTTGCTTTATAAGCAAAAGCATTGCCGACTTTCACAGGTTCTTCTTATCTAATTGAGGAAAACAGGCAAGGAGCATGCCGAAGTGGACAGGGATTCGGTGGGTTTGAGCAAGCGCAGTGAGAGTTGACAAGCGGATGAGCAGGGCGGTGCCAGCGTCTGCAATTGCTCTGCTTCCCCTTGCTTATAGCTTAAGGTGGCTGGGCGTAAATAGCGGCGGCGTTCGACGGAAGATTAAAAATATTGCTGAAGCGCATCCTCAGTAAAGAAGGATTGGTACTGCACTGTCGCATCCTTACCGAAAGGGCCTGCCAACGTTATGCTTGTTCTTGCGAGCTTTAAGTCGAATGTGAATTTTTACGAACTCGCCCAAATTTCAGTTCTCGTAAACATTATGCTGCTGCACAATTATTTTATTATAAGCAATGAAATGCATTCTCGCCTGCAGATTCGAGTAGCCAGCGCCAGAGTGGTTGGTGGACACCATATCTTGTTCCTTTCGGAACGAGACAGCCTAAGGATGTTTTAAAGAAAAGTCAGTTTTGTTCGGCCTATTATTGTATCTTGAGTGCGTACAGGTCTCTATGACGTGGCGAGTTCGAGTGGTTTCGTGACGCCACGTGAGAGACAAGCGAAATGTATGCATCCCGAACAGTTTTGACCAATAGCCTAGGGTTCACGGCAGAAAAGCCGTAAGACTGTATGAAAAAGTTAATGCGAAACCATTCTATGCCCGATTATGCGAAAATAACACGGTGCGATCGAGCGATGGTACCAAAAATGGCTGACGGCGCACAGCGTAAAAATACGCCAAAAGTGCTCGGATTTGTGCCGAATTTCTTAGATAAGTTCCAGTAAAGAAAATAACTTTATAAGTTTTGAAAGGAAAATTTATTACACTTCGGGCAGGGCGGAATCAAACCAGGGTGCGAGACGAGCTTGCTTCTCCGACGCCACGGCGGGTCTTGTCTTTTTTATTTATTACATGAAAAACAAAACTGAAAGTCAGGCAAATACACACGTGCATCCAACAAGTGCATCCAGTCTGGCGGAGGTTCCTGCACAGCGTACACACTTCTTACATTATCTCCCCAGTGGGGCAATTGGTTAATGCACGGTACTTATACGTCGCCACGGCAGCTCCACAGTTCTGGCTGACTAAAGGTGGTCCTAGTGCATGCATCATTGCACACGTCACGTCGCAGCCATCTGGCCTACTAAAAGTGCGTGCGTCATTGGGGACATTATGGCGTAGCCGATGGGGAGGAGGTGGCGCCACGTCATGAGTATGAATGAGCGCGCTGCCTCCCATGCAAAACATCCATCGAAAACATTTGACCAAAGGAACTACAATATTTTCGCATTCCCATACCTATGCATACCTAATATCCCTGCCTATTTTTTTCTTTTGTTCGACCTTATCATGCATAATCAATGTGTGCACTTCATATCAAATGAGAATTTTTCGTGGTCTTCGTAAAATCCGATGAACTGGAGTTGGCCTGAAAAATTGTTGCCCAAATGGGGAAGGCTAGTGGCAAGAATAAAATTGAAACAGTTTGAAATAGCTTTATGCTACAGCGCCCCAGTCCACGTACTGGGTGTGAGCCATTCATAAAAGCAAATCTACTAAAGAGCGAACTGATTGCGACCACAGTATTTGTGGAATATCACCGAGGAAACAGGAGCGGTTCATATCCCCAAGCGATCAAGTGAGCTGTAGATCAGGAGCGAAAACAGTCCTGGGAGCGGATAACTTAAAACCCTTTCATTCTCACTTTATTCTAATCTTCTGACGTCACATTTACGTAACCGCCGACGCAAGCATCGGGTGGTTACCCGCAGCATTGTATGAATACTCCAATGAAACGTATCAGGCCTTGACAAACCAAGAGATCCTACAGGCAAACACAATAATTAGCAAAGCCTGCAAAGCCACCCTTGGTCTTCCCGATTGCGCTAGCACAGAGATATTCGAAGGACTGGGCCTGCACAACACTTTTAAAGAGTAGGCAGTAGCGACGTTGTATGCTCAGAAAGAACGACCTTGTTCTTCAACTCAGGGCAGGAAAGTATTGGCGAGGTTAGGCTTTCCCCTGAGACCCCAATACTGCGGAGAGGAAATGGCACAGATAGCCCGCAACGTTCGATCGCAGATCGCGGTAGCACCAATTCCTAAAAACGTGCGCCCCTAGTACCATCCCGGACGACGTAGAACAAGGGTAAAGTCTTCACAAACGTTTTGGCATAGGACCGGGAATGTACTATACGGATGCCAGTCGAACCAGCTCAGACACATTCACCATAGTCTCTACATTCAAGAACAACACAACAACGGCATCCTTCAAAACTGCCTCGGCATGCGTGGCAGAAGCTGCAGCCATCGCCTTGGTCATTCAGGACGCCGAGTGCCAAACCAATTCGGCTGTCACATTATCCGACTCACAAGCAGCTTGCCGCCTGTTTCTGCAAGGAACGGCACCCCAATCAATACTCAAAATTTTAGACAATGAACTAGAGGGGCAAGACACTATCCTGTGGTGTCCGGCACACGAGGAACTGGCAGGAAACGCGAGGGCAGACCGTATTGCTCGAGGATTAAACGTCCGAGCATGGCCTAGCGACGACCTTGCACCGAATTCTTGTGACATCCTCCTACAGCAAAGACAGGAGCGGAGACGTTTGGGACATCCTCACTCCGATTTAAACAGCCAACAGGAAAGGGACTGGCGTAGTATTCAGACGAATACACACCCCAACTTGCACCAACTACACCGAATACACCCCACGAGGTTCACTGATGGGTGCCCATGGTGCACAGACACACCCACACTAAAACACATCACATGATAGCGCCCCAGGAGGCCTCCGCACATAGACAGCGCCATATTACACCAACATCCACTAATGAGGAATAGGCAGTGGGAGGCATGGCTTGCGGACGACGGTCGGGAGAGCCAATTGGCTCTTATGGACCAAGCCCAGCGAGTCGATCGTGCCAGGGGGGCCTTGGAATAGGGCCCCCAACCATCATGCCTTATTTTATTTATATTCAATAAAGTTTTTACTCACTCGCTCACTCCAATGAAATGCTCTCCTCGTTTAAGGGAGGCCACCTCTGTTTTCTTTGAAATCAAATAGCATAGCCTACCTTGTCATGTTTTTTTTGTCTTATCTAATTCACTGACAAGAGGCGAGGAGCGCACACAAGTGGAGAGAAGTTCGGTGGGTCTGATCTAGTGCACTGAAAGTAGACAACCGAATGACGTGGACGCGCCAGTCGAAAACTGCGGCGGCATGCAAGGGAAGGTAAACAATACCGCTAAAACGGATCCTCTGTGATGAAGAGTTGGCATAGCGATGATAATACATGCCGAAAGGGTTCGACAGCATTACAGTGCATCCCAATTTTTTTTATTATACACAGAAAAATCAATTCTCGTTGGTAACTCCAAGTAGCCAGTGCCAGAGTGATTGGTGGGCAGCTCGCTATTATTTTGTTTAGAGCGGAGGAGTGTACTCCTACTCCTAAAAAAACTGCAGGTTTGTTCGACATACTAATGCATTGTACTCCGTACACGTAATTTTGCCGGAGGGAGTTTTTAGAAAAATGTGGTTTTCTGACGTCCTGTGACGGATAGGTGAAGTGAGTGAGTGAGTGAGTGAGTGAGTGAGTGAGTGAGTGAGTGAGTGAGTGAGTGAGTGAGTGAGTGAGTGAGTGAGTGAGTGAGTGAGTGAGTGAGTGAGTGAGTGAGTGAGTGAGTGAGTGAGTGAGTGAGTGAGTGAGTGAGTGAGTGAGTGAGTGAGTGAGTGAGTGAGTGAGTGAGTGAGTGAGTGAGTGAGTGAGTGAGTGAGTGAGTGAGTGAGTGAGTGAGTGAGTGAGTGAGTGAGTGAGTGAGTGAGTGAGTGAGTGAGTGAGTGAGTGAGTGAGTGAGTGAGTGCTGACTTTATTTGAAAACAAGGTAGTGACGGATGACCTTGTTGTAAGGCAGCCAGAGCCCCTGGGCGCGGGCGGCTTCTTCAGCTCTCTTGATGATCTGGGCCTGACGGTCAGGGTCGGAGGTGAGCAACACGGCCTCCCACTGCTCAGTATTACTTATTTCGTGATTTGTGTGGCTTTCCGCTCGGCACGACCACATAATATGGAACATACCCGCTTTTTTCTTACAATGGTTACATGTATAAGTATATTGGTCAGGGTAGTAGTAGTGATAGCCTACGGGGCTTGCGTAGGTGTTCGTCTGAAGTCGTCTCCAAGCTACTTCTTGTCGCTTGTCCAGCAATTTGTGTGCTGGCGGGTACACTGCCCTGGTTAACCTGTAGTGCTGAGTTATTTGCTGGTAACTGACCATGCGATCCCTCTCTGATCCTATAGCGTGAGCCGTCCGGGTGCTCGGTTGGCGCGTCCTCAAGTGGCAGTGTGGGCAGCATCGTAACCGGGTAGGGAGGAGTGTGCTGGTGCCCAAATGATCTCGATATGTCATGGGCGTTGGTTAGTGTCTAGTACGTGTTTTACGGGAGCCGAGACCCGACCTTTCGCAAAATTGCGTACTGCGGCTCTGGAATCGCTAATAATGTAATGACAATGTGTGGAAGCTATTACCAGAGTGATAGCCGCCTCTCCCGCTGTTTCAGAGCTTCTGGTGTGGATTGAACCACCAGCGCGTAATTGACTTGAAGAGTCCACCACTGCGAGGGACATACAGTTGCCTTCTGCGTGTTCTGCTGCGTCGGCATAGACTACGTCTTTGAAGGCGTGGAATCTGTGATCTAGGGCAGTGGACCACTCGGCCCTCCTTTCCTTGTGGAATTCAGGGTGCATGTTTTTAGGGAGTGGATTAATTTTGAGAAGGCGCCTCTGATCGCGAGGAATGTCTATTTTAGTGCTTTGCATCGATCTCAACTCGTAGTTGATGCCGAGATTCTGTAGGATGTTTCGCCCGGCTGCACTCTGAGCTAGCATTTCGTATTGAGATATAAGGTGCGCTTCCACAAGTTCCTCAAGGGTGCTGTGTACACCTAGGGCTAGCAATTTAGCGTTGGCCGTTCTTATAGGTAGCCCAAGAGCCTGTTTATGGGCCCTCCAGATAATTCCCTATTTTTTCTCTCTCCCAGCCGCTTTGAGGCAGAGGTACGGAGTGATGTAGGTGATACGGATGAGCCCGAAGGCTTGTACCAATCTTATGAGGTTGGCTTCTTTCATGCCAGAGCAAAAAATTTTGACCATTAGCGTATGCCTATGACCAAAGAGGCGTACAATCTTAAATAACTTTGCTTTCTTTTGTTCGGCCCAATCATGTAAAATCAGTGTGTACACGCCACATCAAATGGAGAATTATCATGGTTTTCCTGACATCGCGTGATGTCGCGTGACAGACAGGGAAGTATACTTGAGGCCCGAAAAACGTTTGACCAATCATAGAGGGCTAGTGGCGTAAATGAAATAGAAACAGTTTCGAATAGCTTTGCGTTATAGCACCCCTCCATTGCGTGTCCCGGAGGCAGCAAGCACGGCGACGTAAGCATGATGTCTTATGTGTTGGTTCGAGCAGCACAAGCAGTAGCAAAGCGACATAGAAACGGCGAACATGGATTTGGAGCCGTAGAGGCAGTAGCACACTGTCGTAGTGCAACTACACAGAGGTTCGAGCCACCTTGGTAGTCGGAAGAAAGAAAACACTTTATTGTAGGAAAGGTAGGTAGGTCGTCGGGGCCCTCATTCCAGGGCCTTGCTTGCAGCATTCTCCAGCGCGTCGCTGATGAATACCGCAAGGTACTGTTGGTCTTGGTACGACCTGGCTGGGGTCACGCACTCGGCAGTGGGTTTAGAGCCGAGAGATGGGAAGTGTGATATAGTGTGGGGAAGCAGTGCCATGAAATGTGCGGTTCAGTGGAGACGCGGCGGTGGGGCTTCCGTGCGGAGGTCATTTAAAAAGCGCATGCGGGCGGGGGTCAGGAGGGTGCCGCCTTGTGGCTAGCGGAGCTAGGAGAATGCCTTTTTGGCGCGTCAGATCGGGATGCAGCTTGGGAAATATTTCGCGTACGTATCGATATGGCTTCAGGTGTGACGGGTTTGGCAGTAATTCCTCTGGGTCTGTCCGGGGAATGTCAGGAGCCTGGTTTATTGTTTCGCACGCAAACTGATTAGCTCATTCATTACCTGACATTCCTGCGTGACCAGGAATCGAGACAATCTCTACCGAGCGATAAATATGTTGCTGTAAGTGTTCAGTGATATTTGTGGTTACAGTGTTGTGCAGAAGCTTCCTGCATGCGGACATGGAGTCCGTGAATATGACAGGTGTGGCCGAGGGCGAAGCGAGGCACCGGAGCAAACGCACTAATCAAGACAGAGCCTGCAACCAAGGCTGCAACCCCCCCTTCGGCTACAACTACTCAGTTCGCGATAGGTTGTACTTCATGAACAAGCTCTCTGCCGTGTATTTGCTTTACCAGACCGTA
The DNA here is from genome assembly GCF_038994185.2 of Dermacentor albipictus. NCBI lineage: Eukaryota > Metazoa > Arthropoda > Arachnida > Ixodida > Ixodidae > Dermacentor > Dermacentor albipictus. The sequence continues at coordinate 18,496,205 of NC_091824.1, forward strand.
CTCTCGTTCAAGTTTCCCGTCGGCGACCTCTCGGTGTTTCGGTTGTGCTCCTCATGCCTGGAGTCGGTTAGTTAGCACTAAGTACCTGATCTATCTACAACCAATGGCTACAAGTGCCTGACCAAGCCCCCTCATCTCCCTCACCTCAGCAACATTGGTAAACGGCCAATTGCATCCCCCAGGATACCGTTCACGCAGTTGAGACGACTGGTGCACGGCGGAAGCTGATACGGTAACAACGCACCAGTCGCAGGAGTGTGTGCCGATGTGGACGGGGTGGTCACTCCACTGCCTCGAAACATCGAAAACGACAGGGCTATGCATGCGCATATCCAGAGTCGCGTGGTGTCGAAGCCCTCGTACATCGTCAGGGCATAGTCTAGAAATATGAACTTTAACCGTGAGTCGTGTTTCTTTGTGACGGTGCCCTCTACCGATACTGCATTATCACACTAGACGAAATTGTTCTAAACACGTACGATGACTAGCAACAAAACAACACGGAAATAAAAACCAGTTTGATCTAAACCAAATCGAAAGACGGCTGGAGTTCACCTAGAGCTGTGACCTCATACACGTTGCCGGGGCCATGAGTCTAGTTCTGTCAACCATTGTATAGGACGAAGGCTAAGACCGCGCGATAGCGCCCGGAGAAGATAAGACGGCCACGAACACTTTCTACGACAAACGACGAAAAGGAGTGATGCAGAACTTGGCGCTGCTTTCGTGCGCTCTCAGAAGATTGAATATTTACGTAATTTGTATATGCTGCCGGTGCTTGCTGAAAAATTTATTCCACTGCAACTTCGTCTGTGTTTTTCTTCCAGCCCCTCAGTGCGCGATTACCACTATGGTGTGTGTAGCATATCCGGCGCCCCGCTCCACTGCGACCGGCCGGAAAACTTTCTACACGCCTGGATGGCGATGTCTACAACTACAACCGCCCAAGTACGGAGGCTCTACACGAGGGTGGCAGCCGGAAAAGCTGAGATCACGGAGAACACTGAGGTGTACTTGGGCGTCCCGTCTCTACTCAACGGGTGCCAACCGAGGAAGTGGCTGGCGAGAAAATTTCGCTAGCGGATTCTAAATAGTAGGCCCCGGTGACTCCGGAGCTCCTAACGTCTTACGGAGCCCTTCGTGCGTCCAGGAATTACAGGTACTGCCTCCAGCAATTGGAACTCTTCAATTTTCGGAGTTCTGGCAGCCCGTTGGCAGCCAGATGGCAGCGAGCTTGTTCCGGTCCTGATAGGAAGTCGTGGGGGCTGGGATCTCAAGACAACCCGAAGCTGGCGTGCGCTCGGCGTAGTCGGCCCATTTATGCGTTGCCAGCTTGAAAAAATATGTAGCTGCATTCAGGGAAACGATCACTTTCGCTAGATTTCGCGCCACTCAGCACAAGTCCCGCACACTGGGGCAACCTCACTTTGCACAGCGCAACAGACAGCTTCCGACGTCAAGGCCGCGATGTCAAGAGGCGAAATCGCGCGTAAGTGAATGTATCCCCGAAAACGATCGCTCGAGGATGCCTGCTGGCACATGAAAATGCGCGCCGCTTGTGACGAGCGGAAAGTTTGACACGAAAAACAATGTTAGTCGCGGTCATGAGAGCAATAAGCTAATGCACGTATGTCTATTACTCAAGCACTGCATTGTTAACGTCAACGGACTGCAGTTGAAACACATATCGGTTTCGAGCTGCCACCCAAGCATACGACTAGGAGACGGAGTGAGCACGGGCTAACTGCAACTCCTTCGCTAACTGCAGAAAAAGGAGATATCATCACAAATATACGCGAGATATGTGAAAGGAATACCACCAGAGAAAGATGGAACACACACACACACGCACGCACGCACACGCACGCACACGCACGCACACACTCTGGCAGCCCGCGGGTAGCCAGAAGTGGAAAATCGAAGAGGCTCAACGCTTTACTCCCTGTAGACACGCCCCAGACAGTGCGAGTCGTCTTGCAGTGTTAACCTTACCGCACTCGGCTAAGCTCCGCATTTCAACCTATTTTAAAGCGAATATCGCACTTTATTTTGGTTCATTCGCCCGTTTTCGTGGAGGTCGGATTTTCGCCGCCGATGCAAGGAGCACGTGGGCTCGTTCACCCAAGTTGCGGACGCGTTTCTTCCTGAACGCAGATTACTATAGCTATATGAAACGTACACATTCAGGAAAATTACACCCTCCAGGGTAAATTGGATGTCGAATTGCCTTCGTGCACACTTACTTTCTCAGGAATTCTTTATAATGAGTGCTTTCGTTAGCAAAACACCCTTAGTGCAGCCTCTCATTTATTTCAGAGTGTTCAAGTGATGCTTTGTGCGATACGTAAACATTGCAGAATTTAAGGGTCCTCGAGCACGTTAACATTTCAGGCACGTAAAAAGACATGTGTCTATTTACCAGTGATTTGGGCGAAGTCATTGTTCGAACTCGTCATATGGTCGGACTATGCTATGGATGTCAACCTACTTCCCTATGACCCTCACATTACTGCAATTAGAGGCCTGGCTACATGAAAGAATAAATGTTTCAGTTCTAACCTCTCCAGCATACCGATTCTGCAGGCATGACCGGCCTACTCGAGGAGGCGGTGTAGCAATAGTTGTAAATTGTATTAATGCTCTTCTCCTAGAACAAAGTCAGAATCATTAAGGTTTATTTATTTTTTTAAATAAATTTCTCTGGCCATTCTATAACCGTGTGTGCCGTCTACACACCATCTTTATTTTAGCCCGAATACTTCACTGCGTCATGTTATCTGGAAGGCTCATGGGAGGTCCTCAGTACAGTCTGTTGACTGTGCGAACTTCTGTATGTTTGTACAATTCCCATTTGTAGCCTTATTATTACGCACAACAAAGAACTCTCAAAACTCTCCAAAGGCAATTGTCCGACTCTTGCAGGCGATTTTATCTTGCCCCATGTTCAATAGCGCATTCCAAATTCTGGCCTTGACCTTACCCTGAACCCGCTTGCTGATACTATCCTGATTTGTGACTAATGCGTGGCATCGTCTAAACGTGCGTCTAGTGCAGAGACTAACGCTGTCTGGGTGGCGTTAGTTTGGACGAAATCAAGGTCTGTTTTAATGGTTATAAGGGTTTCGTAGTGATTCTCGAGTTCGGCCATTTTCTCATTCACATCGGAAATGGTTTTGTCCGTCGTTAGACGCTCGCTTTCTGGTTCGACAACATCGGTGATAAGCCGAGTTTGGCCGGCAGAAATTTTCTGCAGTTCGGCGAGTATGGCGTTAGAACTGGGACCGGGGTTAGGTTCGATGCCACCAGATAACAACAGCAGAAGGGAGCAGATGGTGTGAAGACAATCAGTAGCGAAAGCACGCAGGCGCTGTGGGCTTGGTAGCTGCACTAAGAAGTAATTACTAGTTGTCTTCGAACAGAGGTTATACTGTTTACTAACCTGTATTGTCAGGACACGTGGTTCGGTGGCCCTTTCTGTGGCACATTCACGAAGACCACGAAGTGTCGTTGACGGTTATTGCGGTTTTACACTTGATGAAGATGGTGACGTCGGCTGTGACAGGGCAATCCAGGTGGCAGCGAGCGTTTGGTAGATCCGTGGCGGCATGTCAGAGCGAGCGCTGACGTTGCTGTCGATGTAGCCAGCCGCAACTTCATCGCAGCTGAGATTAATCGGAGGAAGTGACAGCGGACCCAGCGGCGCAGTCGTCAGGTTAGACAGGAATGCGACGATGATCGCCACAAGTACCTGCAATGCCAAGAAAAATGGATCAGTGGTCTTTTCTGTGGCACAGCCACCAAGCCACCCTCTTGCATTGTCTGTAGTTTTTATGTGATTGTCTAATGAGGATGGACGGATGGACGGACGGGACGGATGGATGGATGGATGGATGGATGGATGGATGGATGGATGGACGGACGGACGGACGGACGGACGGACGGACGGACGGACGGACGGACGGACGGACGGACGGACGGACGGATGCTATTGAGTGTGATAGTCTATATGTGATAGTCTAATGAGGATGGACGGACGGACGGACGGATGGACGGATGGATGGAGGGAGGGAGGGAGGGAGGGAGGGAGGGAGGGAGGGAGGGAGGGAGGGAGGGTGCGTGGGAGGGAGGGAGGGAGGGATAGAAGGAGGGAGGGAGGGAGGGACGGATGGACGGACGGATGCTATTGAGTGTGACAATCTATTTATGTGATAGTCTGATGAGGATGGACGGACGGACGGACGGATGAAGGGAGGGAGGGAGGGACGAACGGACGGACGCTGTTGATCCATGGAAAATAAGCAACCGCGCAATGGAAACAAACGAAGACACAACACAAGCGATTGTGTTGTGTCTACGTCTTCCTTCGTCTTCGTTCCTACTGCGCTGTTGCTTATTTGCCATGACATTCACTGTTGCAATGATACTGTCACGTTGCAGTGGCGATGAAGAACCAGACAGTAGCAGTACTATGAGTAACGAACTTAACGCTTGTGGGGTTTCTGGCTCTCGCAGTGGTTGTGTGGAGCCATTGCGTTGTGTTGCCGGGGGCCTCCGTGTCCCTCTCCTCCTTGCCTGGACGGGGTGGCAGCGGGTCATAAAACACTGTCACTCTGCTGTCATCCCGCCCACGCGAAGGTCAACAGGCTTTCGCCATTGGCTAAGATTTTGGCGGGATTCGGGCCCGGCTTGCGTGCACTCCGGGTAAGCGCGCGCAAGACGGGTCCCGGGGAGACCACATCGGGGCGTCGGAAGGTGCGTACGTGTTCCTCTCTGCCGGCGGCAGCCCCCTTTGTCCGCCGCCGGCCGATGGTTACTCCGGCTCGTCGGGGTCCCGGCCTCGGCGGGCATGCGCGCACTCTTCCGTCGTCTCGATGTCCTGAGGCAGCGTCTGCCGATCGTGCCCCCGTCTGTTCGTCTGTCGTTTCTCTCTATTTCCCTTTTCTCTACTGTGGGGCGCACGATGGCAGGCGCTGACCGAAGGATAGGCAAATTCTTACCGCTCGGGTTCTTTGTTCTTTGTTTCTCTCTCTGTCGCGGTGCGCCATTCTAGCGGCCACCGACGACCATTCGGCCATGTTTTGTCTAATCAGATTCATATTCGGACGTGATGTTAAAACGTGTGTTTGTATTGACTCCCAGTTTAATAAATGTTCCTTTGTTGTTTCTTGAGAGCTTTGCCTAGGGTCTCCCTTGCTGCGCGCGCGCGGTCTCGCCTTCCCCTAAGCTGTGGGGCCGGCGGGGCGCGTACGCGCGCAGCTGCGCGTCGGCACACGGAGCGGGCCGGAGCAGGCGCGGACGCGCTGTGCCCTGCGCGCGCGGCGGCTCGGAGTGCTCGAACCCGCGGTGGTCGTCCGGCGCGCGCGGAATCGGAGCGTGCGCGCCGTGAGCGTCGCGGGTGAAGACCACACGCTTTACCGAGCGAACCTGTGCCCAGAAATACGATTTGCACTAAGAGCGCAACGACAGCGGCCAGCACAGTCGACAACCGTCGAAATCTTATCTGTGGCTCAAGCGCACCGGCTATTTATTCATGACTCTTCGAAGATACGAGAAAATCGTTGATTCTCGAGCGCCTTCCAAAATGTACAACACTACAAGGACCTATGCTAGTGCCTGTCCTTTTCAACATCGTCTTCCTTCCGCTAGCTTGGAAGTTAGGGACGATACAGCATGCACAACACGTAGTGCATGCGGACAGCATCACTCTTTGGTTCGTTGATCCTGAAACCGGCCGCCAAGAACATATCTTCAAGCGGCCGTAGATGTGCCTTACAACAGGACAAGACGGCGTAGAGTGGTAGCAAAAGAGTATGGGCACCGTTTACGTATGTTCCTGCCTGTTCAGTTAATTTTGGATGAGCAGTCACTACATGAGGCTTCAACCCCTCGTTTGCTTGGCCTTGAAATTGCTTTCTCCTGATCTGAGGGACCAAGGGTCAATAGTGCAAAGCAGCAAGTCGCAGAAACGATACACTTGAGGCGTCGTGCAGACTGCGAAAAAATCTCGGCGCGAACGCCGACATTGCCCCCCTTGGTGTCCGTTCGGTACTACAAACACGACTCGCCTACAGGACCGAGTTTCATCATCTCAGGAAGACCTAATGGGCTTGCCTTTAGGCCACTATACATGGCTACTAATAATATCCCCTTTTTTAGAGTGGAGCAAAGCTATCGCCAGGCTTAAATTTTTTTTTTGCTTCATACACGGGAGTTTGTTATCAATCCTGAAATATATCTTTTTCCTACTTTGTCAGGGCAGACCCGACATAGTCATAAACACGACCTGGCACCATGCTGTACACGTACTAATGTTTTCAAAGATTTATTTTTTCATCAAAGCATCCGTGATTGGAACGCAATTCCTTGAGATTTTTTTCTAGAATTTTGAAAAACACGTATATCGTTTTTGCGTCTGCACATTCCAGTATATGATGGCATTCTCTTTTACGCATCCGACAGCTATTATGCGTGCGCATTGTGGGGCGCTATAACGTAAAACTGTTCCAAACTTTTTTGATTCCAATTCTGCAATCAGCCCTCCGCGATTGGTCAAAGACTATCTTGCACCACCCTCACTTCACCTGTCTCTCACGCGACGTCACGAGCTCCCGATCTAATATAACGTGTACACACTGATTATGCATGATTTGACCGAACAAAATAAAAAATAGTTAGTTATGATTCGACCCCTTTTCCCCATTAGCCCTCGCTATTGGTCAAATGTTATCGGGACCCTCACTTCACCTGCCTGTCACCGACGTCACAAAACTGCAAAAACTCACCGCGTCAAAGTGACGCGAAGGCGTTAAATATGCAATAATATGCCAAACAAAACCAAATTTTCTGCTGAATAGCTGCAGGCTGCCCCGTTGCGAAAGCAATAAAATATACCTGCCGCCGATCGCTCAGGCAATGGCGACTCGCACCTACCGGAGAGCATGGGTTTACTAGTGGATAATAAAACTTTTTGCGCGGCCGTGTAATGTTTTCGAGCACTGTCGGCACGTTTACAACCTCATTCTAGCGACTCTTCTTTGCTGAGCATCCGTTTCAGTGTCATTCTTAAGCTTCCGTTGCATGCCTCCGCAATTGTCGACGAGCCACCGCAAAGTAAGCACGGGAAAGCGGACCAATCGTAGACGCCGGCATCATCCTCTTCATCCGGTTATCGATATTCAGTGCAGTGGCTTAGCCCCATCGAATCCCTCTCCACTTGAGCATGTTCCTCGCCTCTTGTGAGCCAATTACATAAGACAAGCCACTCAGTGCAGGCAATGTTATTCGTTTTTCAAGCAAACAAAAATGACCTGCTATGAACGAGAGGAGCATTTGATTGGTTTGTTCAGACAACCCTGCGGGTTGCCGCCCCATACTTGCGTCACCGATTACGGAAATTTGACGTCAGGAGATTGGAATAAGAACATATTGGAATAGTTTTACGTTATACGGCCCGTGGGTACGTTTTGTGTGCAGAAGGTTTATTTAGTTGAGTTGTGTCATTTTTCCACTTATTTCAATCACGTTTGTTTATCTAGGCTTTTATTTGCGCGTAAATCAGTTCAGTTCAGTTTATTTTCCTTAAAGACCCCCGATTTCATGGGTATTACATAAGGGGTGGGTACAAGATTCGAATTAACACTAGTTCAAGTAACGTTCAAGTTCAAGCACGCATATATATACAAATAAATAGTATACATATTCAAGCATATTCACAAATGTATTTACACATATCAAAGCCTATATATGTAGACCAACATACACGCATTTAAATACAAACAACACATATAAGGAAAAATCATGTATAATGTAGTTGGAGATGGTCACTAACATGTTGTAAAAATACGGATGGGCAGATTATGTTGACAATGGCCGCGGGGAGGCCGTTCCAGTCTGCCGCCATGCGAAGAAAAAACGAGGCTAAAAATGTTGTTCGTGAGCGTGGTCGTGAAACTTGCAGCGAGTGGCTCGTCCGGTATGATATGCGCGCTGCGGGCGTGATATATGGTGCTTGATGAAGGATAGGACTGTAAAATAATTTGTGGTAAAGACAGAGGGAAGCGATGCGCCGACGTAAAATGAGGTCCGGAAGCCCAGATAGTGATTTCAGTGACGCGACGCTTACGTCATATGAGTATGACGAATGGATGAATCGAGCGGGGCGGTATTGTACCGCTTCGAAAGCGTCGATGAGATATGTTTGATGCGGATACCAGACTGCTGAAGCGTATTCTAGTTTACTTTCGGTCGTACAAGTGATGTGTAGGCAAGCAGTCTTACGTGAATTGGGGCTTTCCGCAAATGACGTTTTAGGAAACCTAAAGTTTTGCTAGAAGCTGAAATGATGGTACGCACATGCGTACGCCAGTTGAGGTCGTCTGATACAGTGACACCGAAGTATTTAAAAGTGTCAGTTGATTCAAGAGCGAAATTATTAATTGTGTACGCAAACCTCCGAGGGTTATGGCTGCGGGTGAACGACATGCTTTTGCATTTGTTAACGTTTGGTGTCATTAACCAAGTGGTACACCATTCTGAAATATTTGTAAGGTCACTTTGTAGGGTTATCTGATCCGAAGTGTTAAGTACGGTGCGGTAGATAACACAGTCATCCGCGAACATGCGCATATTACAGGGTACATGCAAAGGTAAGTCGTTGATATAGATTAAGAATAGGAGCGGGCCAAGAACCGATCCCTGGGGGACGCCTGACGTTACTAGAACCGGTGCGGATAGGTGGTTATTTATAATAACGTACTGCGATCGATTAGTAGGAAATTCTGCAATCCATGTTAAGACAGTAGGATGAAAATTTAGTGGGGAGAGTTTCGCAAGTAATCGTTGGTGAGGCACTTTATCAAACGCTTTAGCATAATCCTGAAAGATCGCGTCAGTCTGTATGTTACTATCCAGGTTAGTGTGGATGTCATGTAGAAAAACTGCAAGCTGTGTTTCACATGACAACCCCTCGCGGAAGCCATGTTGTGAAGGATGGAAAAAGTTATTACTGTCAAGGAAATGTATTATGTGGGAGTAGATCACATGCTCCATGATTTTACAGGGTACGCTTGTTAGAGAGATACGGCGGTAATTTAGTGGGGAATTTCTGCTACCTGACTTCAAAACAGGAATGACCTTCCCTGTCCTCCAGTCGTCTGGAATGACTCCTGAAGAAAGTGACTGAGAAAAAATCAGGGTGAGATAAAGTGAGACGTTGTGTTTGGTGTTTTTCAAAATTTTGGTATTATTTTGGTCCATTCCAGCAGAAGATGACAATTTAATATTTTCTATTATGGACGCAATTCCATTTTCACAAAAATTTATCGCTGGAATCTCACAATGAAAGTCAAGCAAAGGTAAACATGGGGGAGCGGTCCCTTCATCAGGAAAGTCCACATCCGTAATCCTTTCGTTCAGGTCACTGGTGAGTACGATTTCTCACGGTTCGTCATCTTTCCGTGTTTTAAAAAACTGCTTGGGATTAGATTTTAGTAGCTTGGGCAATTCTAAGTGGTAAAAAGAGTGCTTTGCTTGATGTAGGGTAGAAAGGTAGTTTTTATCTGCTTCATAATATTTCTCCCATGCTTTTGGTTGATCTCCAACCTTTGCAACCCGGAATAGACGTTTCTCTTTATTTTCAAGCCTTTTTAATGTTGTCGTAAACCATGGTTTGGGACGACTGGCTCTGAAACTTACTTTAGGTACAAATTTATCGGTTAATTCCTTCAGCTTTTCTTTAAGATGTGTCCAATTGGCGTCAACATTATGGTGGTGGAAAACTGTCTCAAATGTAGGAAAAATTGTGCAAAGGCCCTCATTTATCGCTTCATAATCGCCTTTGCCATACAACTGTATCGTTTTCTTGTACATTTCGCACTTTGTTGGTCTAAAAGAAAAGCCAGCATGAATTACTTTGTGGTCGCTTATTTCCTTGAGATAATGGATGTACGAAAGGCTTTCGGGGTTGTTGGTTAATATTAGATCTAAGATATTGGATGTATCCTGTGAAACACGTGTTGCTTCAGAAACCAGCTGGGTCATGTTAAAATTGAGGCAGATATCGAGGAAGTTCCTGGCTTCGGTTAGTCCTGTCGGAGAACACAAATTGTCAGTGTGTCAGTCTATTTGCGGGAAGTTAAAATCGCCAAATAGTAGTATCTGTGCATTTGGATGAGCAGCAATAAGCTGACACATGGTTTGGTTAAGGTGGCTGCAAAATTCAGAAGTAGTGTGGGAAGGTCTGTAACAAACGCCTGGTAGTATGGTGAGTGGGCGTGATTGGATAGTCACCCATAATATTTCCAGCTGTGACCGAATATTGATGACTGCAAAAGACAATCGTTCGTGGAATGCAATCAGTACACCACCACCGCGCGTAGATGCACTGTCATTGCGGTACACACGAAAGTTCGGTAGGTCCGATAGCACTTCAGTATCGCTCACGTCGTCAGTGAGCCACGTCTCGGTAAGTATTAGTAGATTACTGCTAGAGGACAATACTATGCAAGATATACGTTCACGTTTTTGAAGAAAACTGCGGATGTTAGTGTAAATTGCACAAAGTGAAAGAGCATCGCTAGAGACAGCATATGCTCGGTTCTCTTCTTTTTTTTGTGCTTCGTCTGCTATGATAATTCTTTGATGCTGTTAGTACTGTCGTCAAAGCCGTAACGCTTTTGGTTCATATACAGAGTTTTGAAGCGGACGGAAAATGGCTTGTTCTTGCTTTTCGCAAAAGCAATTAGTTGTTTACGGGCATTTTGGACTGGGCGCGAGAAATCCTCACCGATGCCATAACTTGTCCCTTTAAGCATCCGGCCATTTGACAATATTGCAGCTTTGGTCTTGTGTCATGCAAGCTTTACTATTATGGGCCGGCAGCGACCAGCTGAGGGACGGCCGAGGCGATGCGCACGCTCTATATCCCTTGGTTCCAAGGTTAGCTGTAAATTATCCCGGCAAAGGTTTGCGACCAACTGCTCTGTTTCTGCGAATGTTTGAGGAGGAGGGGCCGGGGATGCCGTAGAAGATTAGGTTATTTCGCCTCGAACGGTTCTCGGCGTCATCCATACGGGCTTCCAGCTCCGAAATTCGAGCGGCAGTGCGCTCTGTGCCAATGCGCATGATTTCAATTTCTTCCCGCAGTGGTACCAATGCCTGATAATGATTTTCGAGATCTGTTAGTCTTTCGTTTAATTTCTCTATTGTTTTGTCCGTATTGCCGAGTTAAGCTTTCAGGGCTGGTATTTCGGCAATTACCTGCGCTTGGCCGTTAGTCAGATTACGCAATTCCGCGAGAAGGGCTTCAGTAGAAGGGCCAGGGTTAGATTCAATATCTCCAGGTTGGAGTAGTAGCGAGTGCATTACATCAACACATTCAGCAATAATGGTAACACAGTACCGTGGGCTCAGTAGCTGTACCAGGCAATAACTACTAGTTTTTTTGCAAACATAACGTAAGGTTCACCAACCTGCATAGCGAGAGTGAACTGATTAGTGGTCCGTGCACTGGCACAATCACCGAGCCCACAGGATTGCACCGAAAGTGCTTGTTCCTTTATAGCTGGTAGACTCGTTGCTGTCGACGATGATGCGGCAGCCCAAGCTTTGGAGGGTTCCGCTGTCCAGCGGGCCCCATGCGGCTTGGGCAGGAACTGCAGCCTGCCGACAGGTAGGAGCCGGGCAGTGGGTCCGTACCTTCCAGGATCGGTGAGTCCGCATTCCGATGTTGTTTGCGATGCCGCATGCGCAAGCGCAGGCAGCAGCAGGCGCACAACGCAGTAAACCATCTGCATAGCCAGAGTGAACTGATTAGTGGTCCGTGCACTGGCACAGTCACCGAGCCCACCTGATTGCAAAAGATTGCTTTATTTCGTTGTGAAAGTTGTACGACATCTTTACTCATTATGTTGACTGTTCGCCCCTCCTGCTTGAAACTGTAGTATGTAATGTATACGAAAAAAAACTTCGTGTACACGGCCTTCTGCGGTGGTAAAGCTCAGACAATTTTTTTTTTCATTTCCTACCATGCCCACCGTTGTTTTCCATTGCCTTCGTTTGCGTTTTTAGCTAAGGGCTGCTATTGACCAGCTGCCAATCATCAGCGAATCATAGCGCATCAGTGGTTCATAGTTCTTCAAGCATATCTTCTTTGTGGTATAGGATCGGGGCCGGCGCATTCTGCGCCATTTGTCTAGCACTCTTATGCAATATCGGTGATAATAAACGTTCGCAGGTGCATGACGAAACAATCTACTCCCATAAGAACACAGCATTTATTGCACATGTGTTGCGTTTGGTCGTGAAGGGGAAGAACGCAGATTTGCTGTGCCTTCTTTTCTGCTTCCTGCCTTTCGCATCTTACTGCTAGCTACAATTATAGTGTATCATCTTGGCGCATCAGATCATGAACAGCAGGTTGCCATTATCCCTCAAGAAGAAAGTGTATAATAGCTGCGTCTTACCAGTACTCACCTACGAGGCAGAAACCTGGAGGCTTACGAAAAGGGTTCTACTGAAATTGAGGACGACGCAACGAGCTATGGAAAGAAGAATGATAGGTGTAACGTTAAGGGATAAGAAAAGAGCAGATTGGGTGAGGGAACAAACGCGAGTTAATGACATCTTAGTTGAAATCAAGAAAAAGAAATGGGCATGGGCAGGACATGTAATGAGGAGGGAGGATAACCGATGGTCATTAAGGGTTACGGACTGGATCCCAAGGGAAGGGAAGCGTAGCAAGGGGCGGCAGAAAGTTAGGTGGGCGGATGAGATTAAGAAGTTTGCAGGGACGGCATGGCCAGAATTAGCACATGACCGGGGTTTTTGGAGAAGTATGGGAGAGGCCTTTGCCCTGCAGTGGGCGTAACCAGGCTGATGATGATGATGATCTTGGCGCTGATTTATCCGCCGTGATTGCGTAGCGGGTATGGTATTGGGCTGCTAAGCATGAGGTCGCGGGATCGAATCCCGGCAACGGCGGCCCCGTTTCAATGGGGGCAAAATGCGAAGGCACCCAAGTACTTACATTTAGGTGCACATGAAAGAACGCCAGGAGGCCCGAATTTCCGGAGTCTCCCACTACGGCGCGCCTCATAATCAAATCATGGTTTATAATAAACGTGGTTTATTCACAAACCGAAGCGCTAAAGAGTATGGCGTCAGCCTATCAGGGCAACTGTATTCCCTCTGGGTGTGTAGGTGGAGTGGTCGAGAGGAAACACTTTCGACTGGTAATCTGTTGGTTCACATTTATAAACAGGATACGTCGCTTTCTTTTTAGCTTCGTTTAATTATTAAGGCGAAAGCCTTAAGTGGCTCGTTGCGCGATGGCCTTGAAAAAGACGCGGCGTCTAGTTGAGTGGTACTGCTTATGCGGATTATGATTATGCGGATATCATGCTTTATGCGGATATTATGATGGCAGTAGTTATCGGCGTCTCCTGGGATGTGAAGGCCAGTTTCGTCATCAATTCGTTACCCGCGCGATTAACTCCAGATGCATTCAGTTGTCACCGTCTATTCAACGGTCACACGCATCGTTCTAGCTTCGTTAATTCAACCATCTTCGTTTAGACTGACCCATGGACCAGGAAAGGGATTCGGTTTGTGATCAGCCGGTCTGTATGCACGTGGAACGAGTTGCGGCCAGAGAAAATGCCAATTGCGTTTAACTTTTCTTTTGTTTCATAATTGCCTCGAGTGACGGCTCGCCGCCACGCTGACAGATCCTCGGTACCATATACCCGTGATATGGGTTAGATGAGGTGGAAAATATACTGATGCGAAACAGCGTCCACCATGGTTCACTTGGCACACACCGACTACAAGCCGCATTGCGTTAGAACGTGTGTGTGTCTTGGCAAGAAAACGCAGGACGCTGTTTCTCTGTCATCTGGGTTGCGGACGAAGCCAGCTTTGTCAGCCGCCGTGGTTGCCTAGTGGCTATGATGTTCGTTGCAACATCTCAATTTTCCTTTGTTTTGCTAATGTTCGCTGTCTGCCAGGCGCTGCCACTCAAGCCCTTAGTGAGGCTTTGGTAGGCCTGATTTTTGGTGCACGAGAACTGACATGAATAAAAGTACTATCTATCTATCTATCTATCTATCTATCTATCTATCTATCTATCTATCTATCTATCTATCTATCTATCTATCTATCTACCTATCTATCTATCTATCTATCTATCTATCTATCTATCTATCTATCTATCTATCTATCTATCTATCTATCTATCTATCTATCTATGGTGTTAGGCTGCTGATCACGAGGCCGCGGGATCGAATCCCGGCCACTGCAGCCGCATTTCGATGGGGGCGATATGGGAAAACACCCGCGTACCTAGATTTAGGTGCACGTTAAAGCGCCCCAGGTGGTAAAAATTTCCGGCGTCCTCCACTACGGTGTACCTCATAATCAGAGAGTGGTTTTGGCACGTAAAACACCATAATTTAATTCAATTTTTTTAATCGCTCGACTATGTCTGAGGCCCTTTAACTTGCCTAAAGCAGCATAGGCGTGCGATGAACTTTTTATATACATACTTAGAAAACATTGGTCAACTCGACAAACTTTAGGTCTACTCTGTCACCCTCCATGCAGCTTTCACGCGGCGAATTCTGTCACCTTATCGTTAGACGGTGCGTACACTGAAGGTCTCCACTATTGCACGCCTTTGCCCATTAGTCAGAAAACTCCGTGATAATTTTTTATTCTTTTTTTTGCGCCTTTCTCCTTCTGCCTTTCTCTCCCCAATTCCCTTCCCCACGCAGAGTAGCATGTCAGAGATGTCTATACGCCGGCTAAAATTTCAGTCATGCATGAAAGGGTTCTCTCTCTCTCGCTCTCCCTCTCTTTTTACACACACACACACACACACATATATATATATATATATATAGTCATATCATAAGAAGCCAACAAACACTGACACCAAGGACAACATAGGGGAAATTCCTTGTGCTTAGTAAATGAAATAAAGAAACGATAAATTAATAGAAATTAAAGTGGATGAAATGCTCAATTGGTAGAGCATCGCACGCGAAATGCGAAGGCTGTGGGTTCGGTTCCCACCTGCGTCAAGTTGTTTTTCCATCCACTTTAATTTTCATTAATCGATTGTTTCTTTATTTCATTTACTAAGCACAAGTAATTTCCCCTATGGTGTCCTTGGTGCAGTGTTTGCTTTATTGGCTCCTTATAATATGACTAATAAAAATCGGGCCCCTCGGTTAACCCCCTTTCTTCTCGTTATATATATATATATATATATATATATATATATATATATATATATATACAGAACACACAGGGGGAGGTGCTTACTTGAGGCGGGATACTGTGGCATACTTCATAACCTCTGATGGGGTTGAGCACATTCATCGCCTCACATGGCACATCGCATCGAGGCATAAGTATGAAACTTTAATTGAATTATGGGGTTGCACGTGCCAAAAGCACAATTGGATTATGAAACACGCCGTAGTGTCCGACTTCGGGTAAGTTTTGACACCGTGGTGTTTGTTCTTTAACGTGTCCCTAAATCTAAGTGCACGAGCGTTTTTTATGTCGCCCCTTTCGATATGACGCTCACGCGGCGGGGTCAAACCTCCGACCTCGAGCAATGCCATAGCCGCGATGCTACCGTGGGGGGCACAGGAGTGTTGATTTCACGTATGACCGCTTCCGTAGTGTCGCCTGGACTTTACGGTGCGCTTTAATGCGGCTCTGCCTCTGCACGCTCTGAGTGAGTTGTCGGCGTGACAAATTTTCATGGTGTTTGTTATTCAGAAATATCAGAAACGTACCGCGCCGTGC
The DNA here is from genome assembly GCF_038994185.2 of Dermacentor albipictus. Lineage (NCBI taxonomy): Eukaryota > Metazoa > Arthropoda > Arachnida > Ixodida > Ixodidae > Dermacentor > Dermacentor albipictus. The sequence goes on from NC_091824.1 coordinate 18,512,018, forward strand.
TTGAGCTTAATCCCGTTTGCCCACAACCGTTGTCCTGTTTTGATTTGTAGGGTCCTCTGGGCTGCAATTCTCCGACATAAGGTGGCCTCACAGCCTCCAGGGTGATCTGATTGACCTAGCTTGGATGCTCGTTAGCCATAGTCAGAAGTTGGAATCCTCGGAGGTTTTTCTTCTTTTATTTAAATAGGAAGTTAATGAAGGTGGGAAGCTTGAATTCACCTCCACCAGTACACTACATACCCAGGTTTGTAGTGATGCCTGACACTGGCAAAAAATACCGAGCAGAGGATTTGAGGGCAGGGACGACAACGCAGCTTCACCTCCAGAAGCTGCAGTGCTTAGTTTTCCGGCTGTATCCGGGAGGCGATAGGCGGCGAAGAGAAGCGACGGGGTTGGGGCGAACGAGACTGATGGCGTCGAGGTGAGGGCGAGCGGCTGTAGCGAAGATTCGGAGCAGGAGTATCAGCGGCAGTGGATTCATGGCGGGTAGTATAGGGAACGGAAGGTCCAAAGGTGCGGGAATAAGTGACGGCGTATGTCCTACGAGGTGGTGACCATCGGTTGCGCCAGTGACGAGCGACGTGGCCGATGCGACAGCAGTGGAAACAGATCGGCCGGTCATCAGGGGTACGCCAATCGGACGGGTTGCGGCAAGATGTGGCGGAAAAGGACTACCGAGGTCGATGAGGGCCGCTAGAGAACTGGGGAACGCTGGGTTGAGACGTGGAACACACGGAGTTCAAACCCATGCTTTCAAATTCCTGTCGGAAGACGGCCTGAATAATCGCAATGGTGGTTGCTGACGGATCGGGAGGCGTCGTGCAGAAAGCGGGTGAACAGGTGGCCTCGAGTTCGCGGCGAACAATACGGGTGACGTCGTCACAGGTGGTGGTCTGACGTGGTCGACCTTCACATGTCGACCTAGCAGCAGTGTTGGATAGCCACGTGATGTGGTGTGTGATACGGTGACTCTTAGCTTGTTCAAGGCGACGGCATTCTTTGATGATTTCGTCGATAGTCGAGACGTTGCCGAAAACAAGCAAATTGAAAGCGTCGTCGGTGATGCCTTTTAGAATATGTGACACTTTATCGGCTTCGGACATAGCATCGTCAGCTTTGCGGCATAGAGCTAAGACGTCGAGGATGAATGAAACGTACGGCTCTGTAGACGGACTGAACACGAGACGCAAGAGCCTTTCTCGCGGCAGCCTTGCGCCCAATGGGGTCGCCGAACAGTTCCCGTAGCTTCTCTTTGAAACTGTCCCAACTGGTTGTCTCGTCGTCATGCGTTTGGTACCACACGCGTGGGGTGCCGCCGAGAGAAAAGATGACATTGGCGAGCATAATCGTTGGGTCCCACTTTTTATTAGCACTGGCGTGTTCATAGAGCTTGATCCAGTCGTCAACAACCTGTCCCTCCAGGCCAGAGAACACATCTGGGTCGCGATGTGGGGCGACCGTGACGATTGGAGCAGTGGGAGAGGTCGAAGCCGTTGCCTAGGTGGGCGTGTCACCGGGAGGGATGGTGACAAGCTCGGTGTGCCGACCACTTCGGAGTTCTGTAGTGAGGACAGGGATTGCTGACCTCCACCAGAATGTTGCGTGTGGAAAGACACAGACAGAAGAGGCTATTTACAGGCTATTCACACTGGAGCCAGGCAGCCAGGCCGACACTCGCTCGCGCCAAGCGCACCGACCAACTTCATCGTCGTTCTCGACGCGGCTCGTCTCTTGAGCATCGCCCGATGATATCGTCATAATATTGTTTTACGTAGACGTAACTAAATCAATAGATATATTACTCCGCATGGCCGGAACTGTTGGTACGGTTAACGTTTTGTCAAGAAGACGATGCATAGTCAACTAAATTTCCTGAAAAATCCGCCCCAGCCGCAGAAGAACACAATTACTAGAGCTCAATAAAGTTTTCACTCACTCACTCACTCACTCACTCACTCACTCACTCACTCACTCACTCACTCACTCACTCACTCACTCACTCACTCACTCACTCACTCACTCACTCACTCACTCACTCACTCACTCACTCCTTGTGACAGTCGACACTACACTTTCAGCGTGTGTGTCTTAGTGGCGAAAAGGGGATGTAGACTAGGACCTGTAGGCAGGTATTTTTGCGAAGTCGCCACGCGTAAGAGGCACAGCAGCGCCTGTCAGGAGTAACCTTTAGGCGGAACAAGACCAGAAGGCTATGGTAAATGGTCCCGGTTCCGAATCTCATTGAGGCAATTAGTTACACAGTTCACGTCGTACGCATAGGCAAGGGGCACGACCTACGTCACGCGACTGCCAAAAGGGAACCGCAGAATGCAGCCACGTACCCGGGGGGAGGGCGCACCTGGCGTGGTCTACTGCGTGAGGATCTCGCCGCGAGCGACCCCTGTAGAGGCACCTCACGGTTGCCGCTCGAGAAGACCGGCGCCGGCGGTCCTCGCACGCGCGATTGTTGCTCACGTGGCAGGTAATTAATTAAAACTTAATGCCTCGCTTGGCGGCAGAGTGCGTGGCAGGCAGGGAGAGGCAGCCGAGACGTTCGCAACGCTTATCGTTTCTCGGCGGCCGTTTATTAATGAGCGCGGCTCGGACCGTTCTTCTTATTCCCGTCTCCTCCCTCGTTGCCTCTATCTTGAATTTCTCCGTCTGGTTCCGCACATGGTCGCTCCGGAGGCAGAGGTTGTGCCTAGAGTTCAGAAACATGCTCGACCCAGTTGCGATGATGGTTCCTTCTATAAGGAAGCGTGTCATAACTGAGCGATGGGAGGGCAGCGCTATTCCAGGCCAAGGCGGTGGCCGCTCCACTCCCCCTGTGCAGCGCAGGGCACGCGCACCAATTCACGCGTCATCACGGATTTACAAATGCACTGTGCTGCATATCGTGTTGCATCTCGTGCTTGCTTATATGCTGTGTGTGGTTCGGCCAATCCACACAGAAATAGCTGTGCAGTGGGCATGGCGTAGTAAGTCCGCGCGCATTGTCGGATCAGCTTCGCTTGAATTCCTGGAGGTATCAGAAGCATTAACCGGCCCGCCAGAAACACAGCTGAGAGCAGATGACAGAAGAAAATAGAAACCTGACCCCTGCACTTGTTAGTGCAGCGGTCATGTTTTTAGTCATATATTCACTCCGCCACCGTGGTGGCGTAGTGGTTATGGCGTTGTGCTGCTATAAGCACGATGTCGCGGGATCAAATCCGTGGATTTGACGTGGATATGCCGTTGCGATGCTAAGCACGAGGCCGCGCGATCAAATCCCGTAGCCCTGGTGGCCGCGTTTCAATGGGGACGAAACGCTAAGAACGCCCGTGTACCGTAAAATGGGTGCGAGTTGAGAAGCATCGGCGGTGAAAATTATTCCCGAGTCCCCCACAACGCCGTAGCTATTAATCAGATCGAGCTTTTAGCATGATTTAATAAATTTTTAGTGTTTATAGCGTGATACAGTGAATGACTAGACGGGGAAACAGGTCAAAACACAAGCTTGCGAAAACAGCAAGACAAGTTAGCACAAAATGCTTCAATGCACACACTACTATAAAGCGCACATCAAAAACAACGTAAACTAAAGAACTCGTGTAGTATAGAGCCATTAATAATGTCTTGTAATCATTCTGGTGATTGATTTTCAATGAAGGGTAAGGCGTGCGTAATGGTGTTCACACTGCTAGCCAACCGATGTGTTTCGGTAGGCATCAATGACGCAACGTGGCCGTTACGACGGGCGAGCAGGAAGGGATAGAATAAACTGTGAACCGCTGGTACGGCCAACTTGCGCCCTCGAAACTTAGATGCAACTCGGCGGCGGCAGTATCACGCAAAAAGTGTGGTCAGTGGTAATCGCGCGCGCGAAATGACGGCCGCTTTTAGACATTCTTCATCGAATGTTCCAGACGCGCTCGCGGAGACGCGGAACACTCTACAACGTGCACATAATCAGCTGCTTAGTGATCTTGCAAGCTGATACATGGTCGGCCCGTCTCTCTCGAAAGCACTGCTACATGCTAACATACGTTGAAGTCATAATGCGAAAAGGACACAAGAGTTGTGGACAGCAGCATGAACGCCGTTCGTGTCGTCCCCTTCTCTTCTCCTGTGTCCGTGTCTGCACGCCTTATCCCCTCTTCGCATTATGAATCCTTACCAACTAGCTCAGCTAGTTGAATACGTTGAAGAATCATGCGTTTTCAGACATCGCAAACACGCTCTTGAGGGACAGCAGAAACGCGATAACATAGTTGCATAGCTATAAAGCGAGTAAAACTTTTGTGGCAAGATACGTTTAACCCTGGATATAGCAACATAGGGGACGATGGCAGCGGAACAACTTATTCTACTCCGAAAAATGGCCAATGCCCTGACGATATACCATGACGCTCCGCTAATATTTACCCTAAAAGCCTTCCACATGTGGTGCGCACTTCTAGCAGATTTTAACAGCGATTATCCCTCACTTCACGTGGTGCTGGTAATTAGCGCTACGGCTCTCGCAATTATTGTCCTCCTTTCCAACTAACAGACGTAATCGCCTAAGCAAATTTCAAAAATTATTTGAAAAACAGAAGAACAAGCGAAATAGATTAAATTATCGTTCTTGCAAATCAGACCAATCGAAGATCAATAATTCCTCATCCCCATTCTTTTTCCATAACTTACGCGTAAGTTTGCAGTGAGCTTAGTCTGGTTAATACAGGATTCCGATACACACATTAATGTTACATTCATACAGGTTCAAGCGTAACTGGCCAGCTCTTCAAATCGGCGGTGTCTGAGGCCGTGAAGTATTGTATATGCCACTAACGTTGCTCATACTTCGTCTTACATACTTTAGAAAGCTATTCCTCAGAATTTTGAGAATGACAGCCCACAAACAAGCGTCATGAAACAAAACGACAGGGCATGCCTTTTATGGTAAATCTTGGACTGAACTATTAAAAGAGCGAAACAATAACAAGACATCGGCCCACGCAAGAGGAACGCGTTTCTACCAGAAAGCTCGCTTTCGTGCATGGCATTTTGCTTAGACGCCGCGGTGCTCGTTGTGCATGTTCGCGACGCCTCTTCTTTGCATGTGAAACAATGACGCGTTCCCTGTGGCACACCAGGCGTCACACCACCGAAATCAAAGTTCCGTCCGCGACCACGTTCCCGCACTTTCCGTTTGTGCTTCAATGCTGCAGGGATCTCTGTGCACGTCTAGCATTTGCACTTTCCTTGTGGCGCAACAGGCGCCACAGCGTCGTGATCAATGTTGCGTCTGCGTTCGCGCCCTTTCCGTTTGTGTTTTCACGCAGCGGTGCTCGCTGTGCATGTTCGCGGCGTTTCTTTGGATGTCGAGCACTTGCACTTTCCCTGTGGCACAACAGGCGTCGCACCGCCGTCGCACCGTCGTGATCAATGTTGCGACCGCGTTACCGCCCTTTCCGTTTGTGCTTCAATGCAGCAGTGATCGCTTTGAATGACTAGCACTTCCGCTTTCCCTGTGGCACAACAGGGGTCGCACCGTCGCGATAAAAGTTTCGTTCGTGCCCTTTCCATTTGTGCTTCGTCGCTGCGGTGCCCGTAGTGCATGTTCCCGGAGTCTCTCTGCATGTCTAGCACTTGCACTTTCCCTGTGACATGGGAGAACAGAGGGAGAACAAGAAAGAATGGAATTTCAAAAATTAAAGCAAGGAAGCGTCAGTGCAACGTAAGCAGACAAACGCGTTGAAGAGCAACTCCGTGATAATTTGGAGTAATGAATTAGATTGAGCGATTAGGGCCATTTCTACGTCGAAACGATATAGCGAATCCCTCGCACCAGACAGCAGCTGCAAGATGAAGAGGTATAAAATCTTAAATGCGTCTGCTCGGGCCAAGGAAGGCGTTCGTACTCAATCAACCTTGTGTCGTATACAAGTCTGCGCGCGCAGTATTTATAGCGGGCGAGTGCCGGAAAAGTTTGGGCTGGCGGCGGCAGTGCAGAGCAGATGATGCGAGCAAGTAACCGCCAGCGTAGTCGACATGGAGGCGAACCGTTTTGTCCACGTAATGCCGACGACACGCTGTAACTGCGAGTGTATCTAGAGAAATCATGTCTGTTCATAATAGTATTCACTTAAAGTGCCTCGCACTTGCCCGAAAACGTCAACACACTGCTAAACGCAGTTTATGAGCACCATCGCAGCACTAGCTTGCAGACGCGTTGGTATGTGCAGGTGTGCCCCTTCGGTATCGGCGACTGGGAAACTTTTGAGCACTCTGTAATTGGTGGCTTATTTTTGTGGCAGGTTCTCGCTTTTTGTATTCTCTTCGTCGTGCACGAAGTTTGCGTAATCGACAAGGTAGTGGGTTAAATGAAAGTTAGGCGCACATGATTGGTCATTTACAAAGCGAGCAGGTTTCTCGCGAAATTTCTGATAACTGGCATCGCTAACGCCGGAGCAAGGCGGATGTCCACTCTTCTCTGCTTCGATGCCAACCGTCGAACAACCGTTGGCATCGTCGGTACGAAAGCCCATCGCACGACTCGTGGTCGCTGGTCACCCCAGCATCGGGGTCAGCATTGATAACATGCCTATGAAGCGTGCCATAACACAAAACCAGAATAATTGACACGGCTTACTCGCGCACTTAATCCTTGCAGCTCGTTTCATGTAGCACCAGTTCAATGCCAACAATTTCGTTTCTCATGGCGTACTTGGAACTACAGCGAAGTGCAGAATACGGATCATAGCGGGATTTGGTATGTTGCACTCGTGAAGGTGACAGTAGTGATGAATTGTCATCATAGAAACGAACTTCATTACCAATTATGTTCGGGGTACTTCGAGTAGCTGTTTGTTAGACTGATATTAGTTCTCTAGGGGAGCCAAATGCAGAAACTTTAGTAAGCATAAACGTCACAGCCTTACTTAGAATGAATTCAAATTTTTGAAGGTTTAAAAGTATAATACCTACAAGAACGATACTTGCATGTGCTGGTTCAGGCCTATTTCGTTCATTCTATCCGAGCATATTGTACAGGTTGCTCAACGTAAACAATGCACGATTATTTTGGCATGCTTTTTTACTGTAGATTATACTATGTTCAGAAAATTGACTTTGTTGTGTTGAGTGGCAATAATAGCTCGATATTGTTCCTGCTGGAGCACTAATAAAAATTGCATAAATATTTCATTACAATTATAACCTGATTCGTTATGTAGTCGGTGCTTTTCGGTTTTCTTTTTAGATTGAATCACTGTCGCCTCGGAGTTTTATCTTGTTTTTTTTTTGGAGAAAGAATATTGCAAGGCCATCTTGAGTTTAGGTTTTCTCGATAACTTGCTTCACTTAGTGGTTTTCCGTTTGTAAGTTCTTACGTGGACATCGTCGTGATTTTGCTCGGACGCTTCTGGTTCCGCATTGAGCTTAACGTGTACGCATGCCTTCCCGTAGTCAGCACTCGAAACCACAGTATTGTAGGCAATGACTATAGGAACTATTTACACTACTGGTACTAGTAATTCGCTTGTTATAGGCTCGTGGTATCATGAGGCTTCCCTTTGGTCATTTATATTACGTCTTCATGCGACTATTTTACCTTCCTCGTTGCGCATCGTTCAAGCCTTTCTGTTTAGGTGTCAGTGAAGCGGAACATAAAGAACGCGTAACGACAGCATAAAAACGGAAGCAAATTCTTACTGCCGCTCTACAGGAAATGTAGAAACATGTTCCTTAGATGCGCGGTGGTGCTAAGAAAGGTAACAACACAAGGAGTACCGGTTTGCGGTCTCACATCACGTGACCACAACGACCGGCACCCGCGTCGGGATGAACGTGGGCCGCGCGTGCAGCGAGCACCGTGCCGCCATCTGTTGAGGAGGCTGCAAACTGCTTCTTCACGGCTTGCTTCACGGTGGCTTGCACTGTGGCGGCAAGGGGGAGTCCCGCTATTTTTCCGCTGAACACTGCGCGCTTCCCTTACGGCTTCTTTGATGTAGTATTGGAACATTACGGACGGGGACAGCGTTGCGTCTATGTACGCGGCTGGGGGTAAAATGCACGACACGAATTTAGAGGTTTGGCGCTAGCCTTTATCATTCGCGTCACGGTTGTTTTCCAAGTGCTGGGCTCAAATGACGGAGATTTCCAATCAAATTCTATACGAACCCGAGCAAAAACATATAAATAAAGAAAAACAAAGATGTCGTCTTCTACATAAGCAATACTCAACTGCCTCAAATTTTGGAGGACGCAAGAATGAGGTGTCGAGTTTCTGTTGCGTTCCCCCTTGATTTAGTTTTATGCGTATTGTTAGGATCGGCCTGCAGCTATTTCAGCCCGTTGCACGTGTTCCGATCCAACCGGGACGGTGGCGCACTTCAGAGAACTGCGGATAACCGGCAGCCAAGAGGCGAGGGGTCAGCTCAGGGAGTTCTCGAGGGTAGGTAATTGGCGGAACCTCCCCATGCGCTTTTCGAGACACCCGACAATGTGCTACCCGGGCGCGCCACCCGGGACAACTCTGAGTTCGACGAAGCCCCTCTGACGTCGGCTCCGGACCATTACACCTGTGTGTGTGTGCGGCACGTGTATGTGATCCCTCCTCCTCCTCCAAAATGGTGGGTCATTTTCAATGACGTCGAACTATGACGTCGAGCAGAGTGCTTATAAGCAGCGATCGTCGGCTGCTAGTGTGTGTTCGTTGTCGTGCTCGAAATGTACTCGTGAGCTGTGTGCTCGTAAGCTGTTTGCTCTATGCTCGTCTTGCGGGCTCTATTTGGGAGTCACGCTAGACTATCGATGTATCTCATGTTCAACTGTAAATAACATGTAAATAAATCCTGCTCTCCTAAGTCCCGACGAAGAGTCAAGCTCCTTCCTAGAGCTACGACTGCCAAATCTTACATCTGAATGGCAGCGGTGAGATCGGCCTACAGCTCGTAGATTGTCCGACAACTCTAACAAATGGTGGCAGCGGCGAGATCGTCCGACGAATCTTACAGTATACGTTGGAATCGATGTTGAAATGCTTTCTTTGTTTAAAAAGCACAACAGTTCGGCGGCGTACCAACTATTTCTCGAATGGGAGGGGCAAGTCGCAAACGACCTGGCCCCTCTCTCTCTCTCTCTCTCTCTCTCTCTCTCTCTCTCTCTCTATATATATATATATATATATATATATATATATATATATATATATATATATATATATATATATATATGTATATATATATTACAGTCAGTGAAATAGCCTGGAAATGCCTTTGTGAATTACACTTATTTTTAGCAGACATAGACCTATTTAGCAATCACACGCGGTGAACATGGGGGCCTGAAAAATTCTTTGAATTTGCATTTGCTTCTTGCAACTATGTAGAATCTCAATATGATACATGGACAAAAGCCAATGAGCGCCTCACGGAGGTCCCGGATCCCGCTCATGCAGTAGCAGCAGTACAGCGCACATAAAAATACGCATTTGATTGATTGATTGATTGATTGATTGATTGATTGATTGATTGATTGATTGATTGATTGATTGATTGATTGATTGAGTAACTTTTTTTTACAGTCCTGCAGAACGCGTACTAGCACGTCGCGGGCCGCTCCCACGTCGGGACCGACAGGCCTAGCCTGCCAGCCGCATCGTGGGCCTGCTGGACAGCCCAACATTGCTCAGCCAGGAGTGGGCTGCGGAGGGCCGCCTCCCACCTAGCTGAGCTGAGGTCAGGGCTTGCTATAGAGATACATCCCCAGAGCATGTGCGAAAGTGTTGATCTATCCCCGCAAGCAGGGCACGCGTCATCAGTGTAAATCTCCGGATATATCGCATGTAACGTGAACAGGTTGGGATAGGTTTCCGTCTGCAACAGTCTGAATGTCAGTGCCTGAGGCCTAGTGATCTTGGGGTGAGGAGGAGGGTATTGTCGCCACGAGAGATTATAGTGTTTAAGAAGTTCATTATAATTGGCAGGCGCGTCCCTACCATGCATAACTCTCTCTTCGGCCGTTACAGCGCCAGCGCGGTCAGTCAGAGCGCGCGCGGCAGCGTGGGCCGTCTCATTGAGGTTCGTGGGGACACCCGCCATGTGCCCAACGTGGGCTGGGAACCAAGCAAGCAAGTGATACTTGATTATATCCGGACCTGCCTTAGGAAGCAGCCCAAAAGCCTGTTCTGAGATCACTCCACACTGAAATGCCCTAATGGCCGACCGTGAGTCACTGTAGATGACCTCGCTGCTGTCATCAAGCATCGCCAAGTCAATGGCCACCTGCTCGGCTATCGCCGGATCTCCGGTTCCTACAGATGCACAGTTCATGAGTCGCTGTTTGGAATCCACCACTACTGCAGCAAAGGAGCACCCCTTCCGATATGCGGCCGCGTCAACAAAGCAGGCTCTACGCCCCTCTGTCTGGATCTGTTTCAGTATGGTAGAAGCTCTTGCTTTCCTTCTACCCTTGTTATATTCAGGGTGTACATTTCTTGGTATCGGCGATACGGAGATCAAATCTCGTATGTCCCGTGGTAACTGGCATTTTCTTGGTGCTTCTGCAGATGATGGGTAGCCGAGCTCTTGTAATATCCTCCTACCGGCGGCGGTCGTGGAGAGTCTGGCAAGTTGCGCTCTTTCCTGAGCCTCTGCAATCTCCTCCAGAGTGTTATGCACACCTAGCTGGAGGAGGCGATTGGTGTTGGTGAAGATCGGTATACCCAGGGCTCGCTTAGTTATTTTCCTGTGCAACATGTTGAGTTTGTTCCTCTCTGCTCTTTGCCATCTGTGCATAGCCGCCACGTAGGCAAAGTGGCAAAGCACAAAGGCGTTAATCAACCGTAACAGATTGTCTTCTTTAAGGCCATGATGGCGGTTAGCCACCCTTCGGATGAGACGTACTGCGTTGTCCGTCTTGGTCGTGAGCTTGATTATCGTTTGCGCGTTAGAGCCTGTAGATTCGACTACCATGCCGAGTATTCTTATTGCGTCGACCCTAGGAATCTTGTCCCCTTGCCCGTGCGAAGACAAATGGTGCTGTCAGACAGTGGTATCCAGCCCATGGGCTTACGACCTCTTCTTAAAGGGCGGTATAGTAAAAGCTCTGACTTCTTAACCGAACAGTTTAATACCGTGGGTCGAAGATAGCCCTCCGTGACCTCGATGGCCTGCTGTAACGCACTCTCAACCTGTCCATCACTTCCTCCAACGCACCAAATGGTAATGTCATCCGCATAGATGGTATGCCTGATGCCCTCGACTCGTGAGAGTGTTCTGGAAAGGCCGATCATGGTCAGGTTAAACAAAGTGGGCGAGATCACCGAGCCCTGTGGAGTGCCCCTTGTTCCAAGCTCCGCCTCTTCCGCGATCATGTCTCCTGCGCGGAGAGTCGCTCGTCTTCGGTGCAAAAATGACCTGACGTAATCATGAAATCTTACGCCCAGACCAAACTCGGATATCGATTGCAGTATAAATTGATGGGCTATCTTATCGAAAGCCTTCTCCAAACCTAATCCAAGGATGGCCCGAGTGTCCCCTGTGTCATTGTCGATTATCTGACTCTTGATGAGCTTCATGGCGTCCTGTGTGGACAGACCTGCCCTGAAGCCAATCATCGTGTGGGGGTAGAGTTCCTTGTGTTCGATGAACCTCGTGAGCCTGTTGAGTATGCCATGTTCCGCGACCTTTCCAACGCAGGATGTGAGCGATATTGGTCGTAAGTTGTCCAGGCTTGATGATTTGCCAGGTTTGGGAATCAGTACTGTAAGTGCCCGCTTCCATGCTTCGGGGACCTTGCCTTCCTTCCATGTCTCGTTGATGACTTCTGTCAGGTATTCTATAGAGTGATCGTCCAAGTTACGGAGGGTCCTATTTGTGATGCCGTCGGGACCAGGAGCAGACTTTCTATTAAGCTCATGCAGCGCCCTCCTAACCTCTTCCGTGCTGATGTCTGCATCCAGCTCGGAGTTGGGTGGCCCAAGGTAGTCTGCGTAGGCGACCGATGTCCCTTGCCGGGGACCAGTAGGGAGGTACTTCTCCACCAGGCTCTGCAGGACTTCCTCCGTGGTCTTGGTTCGTGTGGCTGTATGCAGAAGCTTTGCCATCACATGCTGCTGGTTGGACCTTGTGTTGGTGTCGTTCAGAAGATGTTTTAAAAGACTCAAGTTTCGACCATTCCGCATTTGACCATCAACTGAGTTGCACACCTCATCCCATTGTTGCTTTGAGAGGGTGTGGCAGTACTCCTCTGTGGTTCTATTGAGTTCAGCAATCTCTTTGCGTAGTCTGCGATTTAGCCGTTGGCCCTTCCATCGATTGAGGAGTGTCTGCTTAGCCTCTAGTAGATGGGCCAGGCGACTATCCATCTTTTCCACGGGAAGGTCCGTGCATATTTTGTGAGTGTTACTCTTGATATCTTCCCTGATCTGGTCCATCCACTGTTCAAGGCTCCGTCTGGTGGTTGGAAGTTGGCGCTCATTCCTTATCTTGCGGAACTTGTCCCAATCCGCGAAGAAGAACTCCTTCGGCCTCTTAGGTGTTGTTGGAAAGTGTGTAGCGAGGATATAATGATCGCTGCCAAGATCAACAGCAGTGTTAGTTCATTGCGCATTTGACAAATTCTTGACGAACGTTAAATCCGGAGTCGAGTCCCTGCACGAAAATGTTCCCATTCTTGTCGGAGTATTAACACACCAATGGATCATGATTTACTTAATGACTCCTTTGCAAAATTTTGTAGGTGGTGCAAGGAATGGCAAATGAACATTAATTTCTCTAAAACTGTTTCCATGTCCTTCTCCAGACGCCCATCTCCATCACTTTTCACGTACACTTTCCATGGTCAAGATTTAAAAAGAGTAACCGAATTTAAATACCTTGGTCTTCATTTCTCCCATGACATGTCATGGTCGAAACACATTGACATCATATGTAACAAAGCTTTTAGACGTCTCGGTTACCTCCATCGTTCACTGCGTAAGGCTCCAAAGGATACCAAACTGATGACGTATAAAACACTTATCCGACCTATTCTTGATTATGGCTGCATCATATGGAATCCTCATAAGAAATCCGATATTAAAAAGTTAGAATCAGTCCAAAAGAAATCAGTGCGCTTCATTTTTCGCAACTATAGCCGAGATTTTTCCCCTTCTTCCCATTATACAGCTACAGGTCTTACAGTTCTTTCATCTCGCCGCCGCGTAGAATGCATGAAATTTTTACACACGCTTATTCATTCTGAGCGCCTTGATACACTAAATCATTACTTGAACTTTAGTCCACCTTCTATCACTAGGAGTTCTCATAATCTCAACCTTATCCCTTTCTTTTGCCGAACGGAGATGTTCAAGCACAGCTTCTTTCCACTGGCCATTGAACTCTGGAATGCACTGCCTGGAAGCATCCGCTCTTTACCTATGCAAGAATTTTTGAAAGCAATTACATATACTTGATATTCATATTCATTTTTGGGCCTGTATCTCGTTTTCTTGCTTTCCTTTTTTTTCACTACCCACTCCTGCAATAGCCTCACCGAGGCTGCAGTATGTATAAATAAAATAAATAAATAAATAAATAAAATAAAAGACTTATCAGTGACGAGCGTAAGGTCCAAGTCTGTAGCATTCTGCCATAACTCCTTTCCCTTGACCGTGTTGTACATGTAGCCCCACGCGTAGTGCGGGGCATTGAAGTCCCCGGCTATCACCAAAGGATTAGTCCCGGCGAGGTTGATTGCCTTCGATAGAAGCGCTTTGAAACGCTGGCGAAGGTCATTGGGGCTACTATACACGTTAAGAATGAAAACGCATTCGCTACAAACAATTTTATTATTTAAATAAACAATTCTACTTGATGCTTCAGTCTGCAGCATAAATGTATCGCTAGTTTACGTAATAGCTTTGTTGAGATTATAGGCAACGACGTACAATCAACATAAATAACTTGCAATATTCACAAGAAAAGGCAGTAGATGTATGTGACCTTGGGAAAATTACAAACAGATTTCCAGCGAAGCTCTTTCTTTCGAGCAGTTGCAACAAAAGTTTAAGTTTCTTTTCACTATATCGCATACCTTAGAAAGTTTCCCTTTAAAATATAACTGTTCCGTTTGAAACATTGCTCACAAGCCATGCTTTGGAAAACTTACTGGGAACTTTTTTTAAAAAGCCAGTAATTCATGAGCACACATGTTACTTCGGCATTACATTCACCATGGTGTCCTACCTTCCTCCGCCCCTCTCCCCATCTCAATTTGCGTTTGCGCTAGATTTTAAGGACGATATTAAGGAAGGACAGGACGTGGACGGATTGCGCTACGTCCGTCCACGTCCTGTCCTTTCTTAATATTGTCTGTGTAAAACTGAGCGCAATATAACCATGAACGTTCACCAACTAGCCCCCTTCATTGCTTTACTAAAATACTTCGCACAGAGAGTTTCCATAGCGTGCCACCATTTTTCGCTAAATTTGCTTTGGCAACTTTCATAGTTCTGCCAGGGCAGCGGGCTCAATTATCTCCCGCTCGTTAGGCAAGCTGATTACACTCTACAGTGCTAGCATACGTAATTTATTGCGAAATCCCAAGTGTTAACCTGTCCCCATTAACTGTGCCCATTAACCTGCACCCATTGACTTGTCCTTGCAGTCACCAAACAAACCAATCTGTCTTTTTTTTTATTTCAGAGAGGTTACGAGGCGAAACTAATATATCACGCATGCAAAAGTAAAAAAAAATACGTGGGTCCAATAGTTATCCTTAACGCTTCTAAATAAGCCAGAAACGTTAAAACTCACACTGCTGCCTGTTCCTTCGAAGTATAAAATATGTGAAACACAGAGTTCTCTTGGGATATTAGGAAACCTAGCTAATAGCAGCAGCGCGATACTTGCGAACACTTGCTTACAATTTTCTTTAACGCTGTCTTTGATCAACACGCATTTACCATCGCACATGAACTTGGCAGATTGCTCCCCTTATGTTCGCAAAATCTGACCTCAGTTGTTGTAATTATATCAGCATAGCCATCTATGTTTTACACCGCTCGTAAAACAGGCTAATAACGCTATGTAACAGTTGTATATATATTGTACTGGAAAATGCGCGTTTAATCCACCTACTTAGAACATTGCCTACGCAATGGCCATCCCCATAATTTTGCGCCCATATAAACAAGATGCCTTGTTTAGCTCACCGTGGAGCACCGGAGAAACAAACTACGAATCTCGTATGATGCGCGAAAACACATAGAAAAACAGGGATTTAGTAATTATCTGCAACCCTTCCATTTAAAGCAGGAAAGTGAAAGCTTCGCAACGCATTCTCTCTATTCTCTCCATTCTCTCTATTTTCACGGAATGTCAACCGTCTCTTGCGCAGTCGTTGTAAGAGTCTGGAAAACATTTAGGTTCGCAGCAGTATGACACTCTGGAGCGCTTCAATGAGCAACTTAGCACAAAGGCTGTAATGAACTTACACAGAATAAGCATGTATCGCTCGTCACTCAGAACATTGCTTCGTACTTCGAATAAATATAAACACCGTGCCCCGAATATCTTGCCGAGGTTACCGGGGGAAAACAACTAAATGGCATGTATAACGCATAAGAATTGGGAGAAAGCGCCAATCAGTAACCGTTTTCAGAGCACATATAAGCAACCTACACAGTGCGATTTTTCGGTACGCCACAAAAAGGTGGCCCTCGTTTTTCAAAAGACGGAATATCTCCTGCTTTTTTTCTCCTGCCGGGAAACAAGTAGTAATGTAGCTCTTATTTAAAAACAGCCTGAAAATCAAATCGTCAAAGTCAGAAGTGACACATTCCTTTAGAAAATTTCAAGTCAGTGTTCCATCGGTATTTAAATGGCTCTGCACCTTCGGCAAGGGTCATTTTCACTAGCATATCTACGATACGTCGTGACTACACGATGAAATTAGACAGGTATACCTGTAAGAGGTTTGATTAGATTGTTGATGTACTGCCAGCGCCCAGCGTATTCACAGTAATGTTAGTTACAGCGCGTCACAAGACACGGACAGAAGGAAGGTATAAAACGACGACGCGGCGCCTAGTACGTGTCCTTTACACGTAAACAAAATCCATATCTATTTCATTATACATTATACAATGTCCAGCTATCGCGACTAACTTGGTATGAGTATCTTGGTGTTTATTTCTCATCGAATATAACTTGGACTAAGCACGTTTAATATGTTACAACGAAAGCCTGTAAAATGCTAAATTTTGTTAAACGCAACTTCCGGTTAGCTCCTCCCAAGATGAAAGAACTACTTTATTTTTCGAACGTAAGACACATATTAGAGTATGCCTGTACGGCCAGGGACCCGCAAACCAAAACTCTGTCTAATATGCTTGAGCATGTACAAAACCGCGCAGCCCATTTTGTCTGTAATAACTATTACTTTACTTCTAGTATTACAACACTTAAGGATAATTTGGGGTGGGAATTATTAAGCACACGCAGACAAAACATGAGATTAGAAATGCTTTTTGAAATTTATTTCGGTATAGTTAAAATAGATAGAGAAACCTACCTTTTACCTCCTCATTTCTTATCTCACAGGAGGGACCACTCTTTAAAAATAAGAGAACTTATTTGTAGAACAAACGTCTTCGAACATTCATTTTTTCCACACACAATATCACAGTGGAATCAGCTACCTCAGGAAATTGCTGATTGTCACACTGAAACATCGTTCACAGTATTTCTGCTGAACTTATAGCGGCGTGAACTATTCTATTCCTGTGTTATTTTCTGGCTGACCAGTTCTGTATCTTGTCGAGCTTATATACACTGTCTATTCCCCCCTGCAAGAATGCCTTCGGGCACTGCAGATACTTAAAATAAATAAATAAATAAATAAATAAATAAATAAATAAATAAATGAGCAAATCAATTAATATCGCTATCATTGTGGTGGGCGCCTCACTACCAGGCACTGAGTAAATCCTGTTGTGAAAGGGTATGCAGCTGATTTCTGGCACTAAAATGCACTCCAAGCCCAAAAATTGGCACTCAAAATTGCATTTCAGGAGGTTATGCAAGCAACAGTAGACGATATACTTTATTTTTCATAAATGGGTGTCATTTGACAATAATATTGCTTGACCTGCATCACTGCAATAATAATAATAATCATCAGCCTGTTTTATGTCCACTGCAGGACGAAGGCCTCTCCCTGCGATCTCCAATTACCCCTGACCTGCACGAACCAATTCCAACAAGCACCCGCAAATTTCCTAATTTCGTCGCACCACCTAGTCTTCTGCCGTCCCTGCGTTTCCCTTCTCTTGGTACCCATTCTGTAACCCTAACAGTTCAACGGTTATCTAATCGGCGCATTACATGACCTGCTCAGCTCCATTTTTTTCTCTTGATGTCAATTAGAATATCGTCTACACCCGTTTGTTCTCTGATCCAAACCACTCTCTTTCTGTCTCTTAACGTTATGCATAGAAATCTTCGTTCCATCGCTCTTTGCGCTGTCCCTAACTTCTTCTCAAGCTTCTTTGTCAGTCTCCAAGTCTCTGCCCCATACGCCAGCACTGGTAAAATGCACTGATTGTACACCTTCGTTTTCGATGATAATGGTAAGCTTCCAGTCAGGCGCTGACAATGTGTGTCATATGCGATCCAACCCATTTTTATTCTTCTGTGAATTTCCTTGTCATGATCAGGGTTTCCTGCGACTAATTGACGTAGGTTAACGTACTCCTTCACAAAATCTAGAGGCTGACTGGCAATCTTGAACTCTTGTTCCCTTGCCCGGCTATTCATCATTATCTTTGTCTTTTGCATATTAATTTTCAACCCCACCCTTACACTCTCTCTGTTAAGGTCCTCAATCATTTGTTGTAACTCATCTGCATTGTTGATTAATAGAACAATGTCATCGACAAACCGAAGGTTGCTGAGATATTCGCCATCGATCCTTACTCCTAAGCCTTCCCAGTTTAATAGCTTGAATATTTCTTCCAAGCACGCAGTGAATAGCATTGGAGAGATTGTGTCTACCTGTCTGACCCATTTCTTTGAGGTATCTTCCTGCTTTTCTTGTGCAGAATTAAGGTAGCTGCAGAACCTCTGTAGATAATTTCCAAAGTATTTACGCAAGCGTTCTGTACGCCTTGATTACGTAATGCCTCTATAACTGCTGGTATCACTGTTGAATCAAATACCTCTTCGTAATCTATGAAAGCCATGTAGAGAGTCTTATTGTACTCTGCGGATTTCTCGATAACTTGATTAATGACATGGATGTGATCCATTGTAGAGTATCCCTTCCTAAAGCCAGCCTGTTCCCTTGGTTGAATTCCAGTGTTGCCCTTATTCTATTGGAGATTACTTTTTAAAATATTTTATAAAATACTGGAAGTAAGCTAATGGCCCTATAATTTTTCAATTCTTTAACGTCTCCTTCTTTGTGGATTAGTATAATGTTTGCATTCTTCCAGTTTTCTGGGAGCCTTGCAGTCTATAGACACTTCGTATAAAGAGCCACCAGTTTTACAAGCATTATGTCTCCTCCATCTTTGATTAAATCGACTGTTATTCCATGTTCTCCTGCCGCTCTTCCTCGTTTCATGTCTTCCAAGGCCCCTCTGACCTTATCGCTAGTTTTAGGAGCAGTTTCTGTATCCTGTTCATTACTGTTTCCAGTGGAGGTATCCCAACTCCTCCGGTAACTGCACAGGTCAGTATAGAATTATTCCGCTTCATTTACTATATCTTCGAGATTTCTGATAATATTACCCTGCTTATCTTTCAGTGCACACCTCTTGGTTTGTCCTATGCCAAGTTTCTTTCTCACCGATTTCAGACTGTGTCTATTTTTTGCGGCTTCTTCAGTCTTTCTCACGTTATTGTTGCGAATATCACTTATTTTCGCCTTGTTGATCAGTTTTGACAGTTCCGCGAATTCTATCTTATCTCGTGAGTTGGACACTCATTCTTTCTCGTTTATATATTAGTTCTTCTGTTACTTGGGAGAGCTTGCCGACTGGTTGCCTTGGTGCCTTGCCTCCCACTTCAATTGCTGCGTCTGAAGCCAGCCTAGTTACTTTTTCATTCATTATCTGTGGGTCATCTGCATCTCTCTGTTCTAAGGCTGCATATTTGTTTGCAAGTGCCAGCCTGAATTTGTCAGCTTTTAACCTTACTGTCTTTAGGTTGACCTGTTTCTTCTTGACCAATTTTACTCTTTCTCAATCCCACCGTTCGTAACCAGTTGTCAAGATTGGAGTCGGGCATGAATTAGATGGTAGCTGGCCCATGCCGCCGTCCAGCTTATCCACGCTGAGGACGTTCTTGAAGGGAAGGACTGCTTCTCATCGAGAACGAGGAATATTGGTTTATTTACAGCATCTACATAAGGACGTTGCAGCTCATCAGTCTGGCATGACTCCGAGAGAAAGTACACTGAGCAGCCGCACAACAGCGGTTTATAAACACTCGGTCCTCCCTCGATCCCAAGGTGAGGGAAACGTTCGACCAGCCATCGTAAACAAGTCGCCACTCTGCCGGAGGGACACACACACACTCACACACACACTTCTTTGCGCGAGGTTCACGGTCCCCAACCGAGGCCAGACGGCCTTCGCAGAACTCGGAGATGACGTCAGGAACGGCACATCCGATTCCCCGAGCTGACCCCCGCAGCGCGGCCGCCGGTTGTCCATTGTCTTGCGTCTTGAACGGTGCGTGGGAAGGGGCCTCCGGAGACGTTCCCTCGGCAACTTCCCCGCTCATAGCAGATCAGGTCGGCGGTGGCGGGTTCAGTAACAATAGTTGGTCCACCGATCGCGTTTAGTCACAATGGCGCCGAGGCTGGAGCGTAATGGTGGCTTTCCAAGAAAAGTTGACGCCGCTGTCGCAACTGGCTGGCAAAACTTGCATTTCAGCGGCCCGTTCTCAACACTGTGGACTCAGGGCCATTGGGTAATTGAATGAGTCATTTGGGAGGGAGTGGCCGAATACTGCACCAGGGAGGCCAATTGCTGTTCTGGTGAAAGAGTGTCTTGCTGAAGCTTTGTGGGCCTTCCTTATTTGGTTGTACCTGGATTAGTATAGCCCCACTCGCTCTCGGCGTCTTTTGAAGGCGACAGGCGCAACTCTAAGCCTGCAGATGGCGTGCACTGGTGAAGGTGAATTTCAAGCTCACCATCGTAAAAAAGAAATCCACCTCTTATAGAGGGATTCGAACTTCCGACAATGACAACCGCGCATTCGACATAGCTCAGTCAGATAATCCCATAGGCGGTGAGGCTACCTTATCGCCGACAAGTGCAGCCCAGAGGGCCCTACACGTCTAAAAACTTTGATTTATCCACGATAGTTCTGTTTTCCTGATAGCGATGGGCGACTCAATATAGAACGATTTCTAAGCGGTTCTAGCCTCGTAGTTCCGGAATCGCACGTGCGCAGGCGGCCGTGAACTTGGCTTGCAAACCCTACTGACGATCGACGACCATTCACAGTTGCGAATACATGATCGTGATCTACAGGAGTACAAACGGAAACCCGCGAAAGCGAATATAAGTGCAAATGTAGAAGAAATAACTGCACGCAAAGTACGACTTTTTTCTACATGGTGAAAATCTGTATGCGAACAGGTTTGCTACTGTTGAGGGTACGTTATTTACTTCTTAGTGTATGCGTGCTACTGCGAACCTTCTCATCACTTTTATCTTCCTATACCGCTGCATATTGTTTAAGGTGGGAGGCGAGGCCCTCTTTTAGAAAGTCAGTGTGAGGCATGGTCGGTAGAGTCAATTATGTCCATTTAGTATATCTGAAATGCCTGATAAGATGCTTGAATTGTCAGTGGTATACGGGTTTTGATGATCGCGGCAGGTGGCAAGGCATAGTATTTCTCAATAGCTCTAACATCGTGGTTTCGGCGTCTCCCGTGCGCAGGCGACCATGAACGCGGCTAGATGCGCGATATATTTTCGGCGGAATTGAACAGCACTTAAAAGTAGTGTAGAAAAAAACAAAACTAGAAAATTAAAACGCTTTCAGCGTTTACCGCGAATTCACTAGTCGCGTCTGGAGGGAGGTACCCCAAACAGTTCACGGTCTCGGCTGCTTTGTCTTATGCATCGGAGAAGTCTTTCCGAACTAGACGGAACGGGTTCTGATGCGCCGCGCAAGGCTGAGACGTCGGATGTGAGGAGGATAATAATAATAATAATAATAATAATAATAATAATAATAATAATAATAATATTATTATTATTATTAATAATAATAAATAGAAAAAGGAAATGACAAGGAAAGTGCCGTTATGTGTTGCGGGAACAGGAATCGCAGAATCATGATTCAGGCCACACAGAGCTGGGCAGATGAAAAGCTGCTGCAGATTGATGCATTCCAGTTGATGAGACGCTTCCGCGTCGCACACAAAGGATGAAACATGAGCAGCAGCGTATGCTTCGGTGACATCACTCAATAAAATGCTACTGAACACTTAGCACACAATTAGGTGAATGGAAACTGAGTAAATTCAGCTTACTCAGCTTTTTCAGCACCCAGTAAACTTAGCAGCATGTATAAAACAAACAGGTCGAGGTTGTATGCCAAAGAAAGCAGAGAAAAAAATGTTTTGAGATCAAAATGTGTGTCATCTACCGCATTCTGTTGTCTATAAGCCTTTTCCGCCCAGTGCGTTCATGACCCCAGAAAACTTCCGGCCGCGATTTTTTGACACTCAAGATAACCAAGCAAAACTGATTATTTTGTCCTATAGTATACTATAGGCACATGCTCTTCATGTGTTCAGATATAAAGAATATGTTCCATATGTCGACCCCGTGCATCCACCTTTCTTGTTGTACTTAGCATAACATTTACTTTTCAAACTTTTCAAACGGCACCGCTATCTCGCATAGCGTGCCCGTGTAAGACGATCCTGAAAAAGTGAAGATAGAGGTGCCGCAATAGCCGAGCGAGAGAGTTACGCGAGGCGTATCATATTAGAAAGAAGGGAGATGATTGTGTCAGCGACACCTCAGTTTATCTGTACAACAATGAGATGAGGTTTATTGGTGAACGTAGTTTTACAAATGCCTTTATTTCCATAAACGTACAATTTATGGGGGATTTAAGGAAAAAGTTGCTCGCAGCAACTTGACGGGCCTTAAACCCGGTTTTAGAGAAAGTTTTATTCGCGCACACGCAGTGGTGTATTTCTAAGATGTACTTATATGTGGTCTTTGTGGAATAAAGATTAGTTGCAAGTCTGCGCCTGTCCTTGTGTGCTGTCCTTGTGTGCTGTCTCTCTCTGGGGTCGATTGTGTTGCGCAGTTATAAAATCTTGAACACCTCTTGAAATCGTGAAAACAAAATGCTTCAGCAGGACGTCGCGTAGGTGCAAGATCTCATGATTAACATATGCAACTCTATTGCCTTTCGTGCCCCCCTCACTCCATTTTCTTTCTTTCCCTGTTTATTGCAATTTTTTTCAAGGTGAACACTTACGACCTAGGATAACAAATGCCTTACGAAAGTAGGCAGTGCCTCCTGTGTTTTCTTTCTATAATACCCTAAAGAAGAAATAATGAGTACACATTTAACTTCATGCTTAATTATGCAACAGTACCTAGTATGCCCTCCAATGCAAATCTTATGCTATGCATTTAACATAATGCTGTATTCACACTACAGCGCCACAGACATAAATAATGACTTCTCGTTCCTCTCTATGAAGGTTTGTGTAACTGATCTTCTTTATTAACTAGCAATGTATTTAACGAAGTACGGGGGCCTGATTCTTTAGCAGCACCGCGCGAGCGTCGGCTGGCCCGTCGGTGAGCGCATTTTAATGACGCAAAACGATTACATCCGGAAGATCGCTCTCGCTGATATCGTCGCTTTAGGGCACTACAAGGAACTGACTCGCCGGCCAGTCGACGCTCGCGCGGTAATTTTAAAGAATCGGTTGACTGTAAAGACTTCACTGTAAGCTCAACACTCAGCTGCGGAATTTCCCTTTTACAGCGAACCTTCCTTTGCCCTTTCCTTCCACTTTACCACTGCTGCTGCTGCTGTGAACGACTGGTACGCAGCGTCGGGGGTTGGTTCAGAGCGTATATATACTTGGAAGGAGCGTGGAAGAGAGGAAAGGCGACGCTGTAAGATTTGGCGGTTGTAGTTGTAGGGAGGACCTTGACTCTTCGTCGGGACTTAGGCGAGCAGGATTTATTTACAGTATTTAAGTTTAAACAAGAGATACATTCGACAGTCTAAGCGTGGCTCCCAAATGGAGCACGCAAGGCGAGCATACAGCACACAGCTTAGGAGCACCCAGCTCACGAATACATTAACGAGCACAGAGCACGACGACGAGAACGAGCACCCTCTAGCAGCGACAAACAGCTGCTTATAAATACTCCGTTCGACGTCATCGTTATCGTAGACTACCCGCCTTTGTGGAGGAGGGCCCACACACACACGTACGCACTTTCACTGCCCCCCTCCGAGGGCAGACGACCTTCGCAGTACTCGGAGCTGACCTTTGCGGCCGTCGTGGTGTCCATTGTCTTGCGTCCCCGTAGCCAGGTGGTCCCACCCGACCCCAGTCGGCGCCTCTAAATTCCAGAGCTGCCTTTCTCCTGTAGTCGCTACGTGTGTTAGCAGACTGTGACGAATCCTGGGGCTCCCGCACTGCAAAGCACTCCTTGGGGGGGACTCTTTTTGCTGCCGTAGTCCGCAGTTCTCTGAAGTAAGTTCATGTTTGGTTAGCGCTGTCCTCGCTGGTTCTCTGAAGGGCGCCCCTACCGCGGGTCGATCGAAACACGTACAGCGGGCTGAAATAGCTTTGCAGAGCAGTACCCCTGCAGGCCGATCCTAACAACGCGAGATACTCATTCGGACCTTTCCATCGCTGGATGGATGGATGGGTGCTATGAGCGTACCCTTTGCAACGGAGTGGTGGGTTGCGGCACCAATCTCTCGTTCCTATTTTGGCTAATGCCCTACCTATCTTTTGGAAAAAAGAGCACACGCATAAAAGATTCCCAGCATCAAATTTTCTTAACTAGTAAGGGGAATATCGTGTTTGTACACCTCCGTTTTTTGTTTGTTCTTACTGTTGTAGTTTTGTGGTCTCCCTATTCTTCTGCCACCAAACCCCAAATCGCCTCTTACTAATCTTTGTTGCGTGTATTTTTGCATTCCCCTTGTTATCCTTGAACGCAAGACCTCTAAGGAGGCCTAAGGATCCTGAATCAACGGCTGGGTAGATATCTTCACATCCTAATAAAGCATGTTCCATCGTTTTCTTAACTTTACCGGAGCAAGCACATGCTTCTTCTTCCTTGCTATACCTCGCTTTACAACTACGCGTTCTCAGGCAACCCGATTTTGCTTCGAAAAGTAAGGAGCTTGCCTTTGAGTTATTACAAATTGTTTCTTTCCTGATTTCGCTATCTTTTTTTTTTCCTTTTGGGTACTTACTCATAGCAGGTTTCTTTTATTGCTGCCACCCATGAGATTGTCTCAGCCTTGCGTTTGACGTTCTTTGTTGCCATGTTGCTTACTATAGCAGCCGCATACAAGCTGGTAAGCGTCCTAGTTCTTAAAAAAATAATTACGACACATCGCATGTGCACAACGCGTCGCTTGTACACAATGCCCTCTGGAGCTTCCTGGGCGTCCCCGCATTAGCCGCATGACAGCTGTCCATATCCGCCCGCAAATACATTGCAGAAAATGAAGCGCTTACCTTTGCACTAACGCGCAACAGTCCAGAGAGGAGGTAGATAGAATGGCAGCGAGAAAGCACAGAGAAGACAGAGAATGGGTGTCTGCTACGGAACAAGCTAGAAGGAAGATGGTGGACTTCGCGAAACCTCAAAAAGTGTATTTTAAATAGTCAGTAGATTCGCTGCTTATAAATAACGAGACCTACACGTACGACAAAATCACTGATACCGTTGTCATGTCGCAAAGACAGTTAGACATAAGCACTTGCCCACGGCCTCTTCCACAGTCAAAGCTACCTATCACTAGGACTTTGTTGACACTATCTTACGCAAACATACCCAAGTGCGAATTAGTGTGCTCTCTGCTTAACGATAACGAATCTAATATTCTTGTTCTTGCTTAAACTTCGCTTCTTGATAATAAATTCTTCTTGACAACCATTCCTATAAAATTTTCCCCAAACATCTAACAAGCAAAACACGCGGTGGCGTTCTCGGTGTTAGAAAATGATTATCTTCACTTATTATCGACTGAGGTCGCGGGATCGAATCCCGGCCACGGCGGCCGCATTTCGATGGGGGCGAAATGCGAAAACACCCGTGTGCTTAGATTTAGGTGCACGTTAAAGAACCCCAGGTGGTCAAAATTTCCGGAGTCCTCCACTACGGCGTGCCTCATAATCAGAAAGTGGTTTTGGCACGTAAAACCCCAAATATTATTATTATTATTATTATCGACTCGAACTCATGTCTTGAAATTGTGTGGGTTGAAGTATTAATAAATACGACCAAACTACTGGTAGGTGCCTGTTACCGTCCGCCTGATTACAGCACTTCTTTCGTTACAGAACTTCGCAATAGCATAACCACGGCCTTGCAGCTGTCTCCAGTGCACTCTGTTTATTTATTCGGTTATTTTAACTTTCCACTGATAAATTGGCATAATCTATCATCATCTTGTCGAACGTCAGTGGATTTTCTTAACTTCAGGTCTTAACCTGTTCCAGGTCGTTAAAAATCCAGACCGTGGTACTAACATTCTAGACCATATAATCACCACCACCCCCAAAACGATTGAATCCATAATTCATCTAAATGGCTTTAGTGATTAAGATCTACTTCAGGTAACAATCAGTGTTCCACTGCCCTTTTCACGGATCTCAAAGAAAATATTACGCGATTATAACAAAGCAAACTACTCTAAAGTAAACTATGAACTTGAAGTACTTTTCAACCGCACGCTTCTTCCTTCTTTTCATAATCGCTCGGTGGAAGATAACTGGGTATGTTTCAAAAAAAAAAAAAGAATGTCTCCTCTAAGTGACAAATATATCCAGTTGATCTTGATCACAAGTGACAAATCTAATCCTTGGTTTAATAGTGCCCTACGTAAGCTCAGGATTAAAAAGAAACAACTGTACAATACCGCTAAACGCATCAATAATGCTCCTGCTTGGGAAATGTACAGGCTTTGCTTAAAAACGTAGTGTTCTGCCTTAGCTGCAGCTAAAGATAAATATTTCTATACAGATGCGTCTTCTCTTTTACATTTGAATCCGAAAAAGCTTTCACGAGATATATCACCTGACCGCGACTCTAATCGGATAGCTTTACATAGTGAAAAAAATTCTTCCCTCTCTGATAATGAACGCCTCTCTGCTTTAAATACGTTTTTTTTCCATCGATATCTGCCGCGAGGATCACACCAATGTACCTGATGCTGCTGGTTATGACTGGCCATTCGTGCAAAGTATGGAAATTTAGGTGTACGGAATTCCATGCCTTATTATTAATCTCAAGTTATCGACTTCATCTAGTGTTGATATTAATTCCAAGATAATAAAATATACCATTTCTATATCCAGTAACATTCTGTACCATATATTCAAGCAGTCTTTGTCGTCGGGACAGCTGTCCAATGACTGGAAAATGGCGAAAATCATACCCATATATAAAATTGGGAAAAAAACTCCCCGGATATTTACCGTCCCTTTACATTGACCTGCATTTGCTGTAAGATGCTAAAAAATATAATTGCTTCTCATATTTATAGGCAAGAAGCCGGCCGGAGTTAAGGCACTGGGGGAATATGGCATAGGCAGCAGGAACAGCAGGGGAGAGTTATTAGTAGACTTTGCAGAACAGAATAAGATGCGGATAATGAACACCTTCTTCCACAAGCGGGATCGCCGAAAGTGGACGTGGAGGAGCCCGAATGACGAGACTAGAAATGAAACAGACTTTATAGTCTGCGCTAACCCTGGCATCATACAAGATGTGGACGTACTCGGCAAGGTGCGCTGCAGTGACCATAGGGTGGTAAGAACTCGAATTAGCCTAGACTTGAGGAGGGAACGGAAGAAACTGGTACATAAGAAGCGGATCAATGAGTTAGCGATAAGAGGGATAATAGAGGAATTCCGGATCAAGCTACAGAGCAGGTATTCGGCTTTAACTCAGGAAGAGGACTTTAGTGCTGAAGCAATTAACGACAATCTTATGGGCATCATTAAGGAGTGTGCAATAGAAGTCGATGGCAACTCCGTTAGACAGGATACCAGTAAGCTATCGCAGGAGATGAAAGATCGGATCAAGAAACGCCAATGTATGAAACCTCTAACCCTACAGCTAGAATAGAACTGGCAGAACTTTCCAAGTTAATCAACAAGCGTAAGACAGCTCACATAAGGAAGTATAATATGGATAGAATTGAACATGCCCTCAGGAACGGAGGAAGCCTAAAAGCAGTGAAGAAGAAACTAGGAACAGGCAAAAATCAGATCTACGCGTTAAGAGACACAGCCGGCAATATCATTACTAATATGGATGAGATAGTTCAAGTGGCTGAGGAGTTCTATAGAGATTTATACAGTACCAGTGGCACCCACGACGATAATGGAAGAAAGAATAGTCTAGAAAAATTTCGAATCCCACAAATAACGCCGGAAGAAGTAAAGAAAGCCTTGGGAGCTATGCAAAGGAGGAAGGCAGCTGGGGAGTATCAGGTACTGGCAGATTTGTTGAAGGATGGTGGGCAGATTTTTCTAGAAAAGCTGGCCACCCTGTATACGCAATGCCTCATGACTTCAAGCGTACTGGAATCTCGGCGAAACGCTAACATAATGCTAATCCATAAGAAAGAAGACGCCAAAGACTTGAAAAATTATAGACCGATCAGCTTACTGTCCGTTGCCTACAGTCTATTTACTAAGGTAATTGCAATTAGAATCACGAACACCTTAGACTTCCGTCAACCAAAGGACCAGGCAGGATTCCGTAAAGGCTACTCAACAATAGACCATATTCACACTATCAATCAGGTGATAGAGAAATGTGCGGAATGTAACCAACCCTTATGTATTGCTTTCATTGATTACCAGAAACCGTTTGATTCAGTCGAAACCTCAGCAGTCATGGAGGCATTGCGGAATCAGGGTGTAGACAAGCCGTATGTAAAACTATTGAAAGGTATCTATAGCGGCTGCACAGCCACCGTAGTCCTCCATAAAGAAAGCAACAAAATCTCAATAAAGAAAGGCGTCAGGCAGGGAGATACGATCTCTCCAATGCTATTCACAGAGTGCTTACAGGAGGTATTCAGAGACCTGGATTGGGAAGAATTGGGGATAAAAGTTAATGGAGAATACCTCAGTAACTTGCGATTCGCTGATGATATTGCTCTGCTTAGTAACTCAAAGGACCAACTGCATTGCTTGCTCACTGACCTGGAGAGTCAAAGCCGAAGGGTTGGTCTAAAAATTAATCTGCAGAAAACTAAAGTAATGTTTAACAGTCTCGGAAGAGAACAGCAGTTTACGATAGGTAGTGAGGCACTGGAAGTGGTAAGGGAATACATCTGCTTAGGACAGGTAGTGACTGCGGATCCGAATCATGAGACTGAAATAAGCAGAAGAGTAAACAAGCATTCTCAGATCATGAACAGCAGGTTGCCACTATCCCTCAAGAGAAAAGTATATAACAGCTGTGTCTTACCAGTACTCACGTACGGGGCAGAAACCTGGAGGCTTACGAAAAGGGTTCTACTTAAATTGAGACGACGCAACGAGCTATGGAAAGAAGAATGATAGGCGTAACGTTAAGGGATAAGAAAAGAGCAGATTGGGTGAGGAAACAAACGCGAGTTAATGATACCTTAGTTGAAATCAAGAAAAAAAATGGGCATGGGCAGGACATGTAGTGAGGAGGGAAGGTAATCGATGGTCATTAAGGGTTACGGACTGGATTCCAAGGGAAGGGAAGCGTAGCAGAAGGCGGCAGAAACTTAGGTGGGCGGATGAGATTAAAAAGTTTGCAGGGACAACATGGCTACAATTAGTATATGACCGGGGTAGTTGGAGAAGTATGGGAGAGGCCTTTGCCTTGCAGTGGGCGTAACCAGGATGATGATGATGATGATGATGATGATGATGATGATGATGATTTATAATCACCTAGAGTGCAATAGTGTCTTTTTTCACCATCAGCATGGTTTCAGGAAAGGATTATCATGTGAGACACAGTTACTTGAATTCACGACTGACCTGCACCTTAACATAAACAATAACCAGCAGACCGATTGCATTTTCCTTGACTTTTCCAAAGCATTTGAACGTAAAGCCCGTCGGGGCTTTATTGCAAAATTAACTGCACTTCGAATTGACCCCTTCACTTTGTCACCACTTCGTAATTTTCTTTCCAATCGTCAACAGTTCACAGTAGTTAACAATATTGCTTCGTCTCCTGCTTGCGTTACTTCTGGTGTGCCTCACGGCAGCGTTCGGGGTCTATTACTCTTCCTGACTTGCATAAATGATTTACTCCTTAATGTTTCTTCTCGCTTACGTATTTTCGCTGACGACTGCATTAATTACAGATGAATTAACAGTACTGACGACCACCTGGCCCTTCAAAATGATCTTAGCCTAATTAATAATTGGTGTAACACCTTGTTATTGGCTCTAAATGTATCGAAATGCCAGGTAATTTCTTTTAGTCGTAAGCGTGACAACTCACATTTTTCATACAACGTCAATAATAAAGAATTGTTACATACAGTATCATACAAATATGTTGGTGTTCAGCTAACCGAAAACCTCTCCTGGACAGTCCACATTGCAGCCATCTGCGCAAAAGCTTCAAGGACATTAGGTTACTTACGTCGTAATCTGGGTAATTCACCTGCCAACATCCGCTAATTGGCCTATCAGACATCTGTTCGCCCACAGCTCGAGTATGCATCATCCATTTGGTCCTCACATCCTACCTACTTAATCAACATGCTTCCATCAGTCCAGAACCAAGCTGCCCGTTTCATCTCACGTAACTATAGCCATCCTTCCAGCGTAACGCAAATCAAACTCGATCATGCCCTCCAGCCTTTGGTTCTTCGCCGTAATATCACTGTGTTATCTTTGTTTCACAAATATGTTTGTTATGCCACACAATACACACTGCATATCCAGATCGCCTCAAACACGTCTAGCCGATTGAAAACACTTCTTACGTTTTGCCCGCGCATGTATGGCACGACACATGCTTTTAACTTTCCCGCATTCTCTACGGCCATTCGCTAGTGGAACGATCTTCCTGATAACATTGGTTCCGAATCAGATCAAGGAAAGTTCGTCATCTCCTACACGAGCATTTTTCATTAAAGCACTTACAAATCCCTTTATCTTGTTTCTTGCACTTGACAATGTGCTTCGAATTTCTTGCGATGTTTTTACTTCTATTGATGCCTTGCTATATCGCTTGTATCAATTGGTATATTATGGTGCGTCACGTGTTCACTTGTGTGCCCTCTATATATTGCTTTTTTTTGCGTCTTCTTCTCGAAGTGTCCCTTGAAGTATTGTATTCTTTGATCTGTTCATTTTTCCTCTATTGTACTTTCTAGTATTAGTGCTTTACGTTAATTTTACTAGTGTTTTTTCTTCAAGTGTGCCTTTGTGGCATTTCATAATTTCAATTGTTTTTCCTTTTTCATGTTTTAGTCTTTCTAGTAATGTTGAAGAGCCCTGCATTGGGACGTATCATCTGTAGCAGACTTTCGAAGGCTGGTTACTTTTTTTTATGCCTTTGATTTGGTGACACCCCTTACACAATGTCCCCATAGGGCCTGTAAGGTATTTTATATAATTAAAATACCTTGCCTTTAAATAATTAAAAAGACGAAAGTCTTGAGGCAAATGGCCAGGGATGGTTCCTAGCACAGAGAGGCTGCCGCTAAGGTGCGACCTCGACGTTCACGTCGCCAGCGATCTAGGAAACGCGCTGCTTTTTCTAAGGATGCATGGCGTCCACTGACAGTCCACAAAGTTAAAAATACAACTAGCAACAGTAACAATGAGGATGCAAAGCAGAAAATCTCCAATATCATTGCCTCATGCGAGGAGTGGCCGCCGTTGCCACGGCTAGAACCACCACGACAAGATGTAGCACGCTCGCGGAATCATGCTTCACCTTATGGCAGAAACCAAGACAACGACAAACAAGTTGTCACCACGATATGGATCCTTATGAACACGCTACGAGTATTAATGACTGCCATACACGCTCAGGCGGCTCGAGGCGCACTTCAAATACTGGATGCCCTGAATCCGGTACTGTCCGGTCTTGAGAAGCACCACTCGCACCACTCTACACTCGTTCCTTCAAGAGGTCAAGGAAGCGTCTATCTTCCAATAGAATGTAAGAGGCATTATATCCCGCATTTCGGGCTTTCGTCCGTTTGTTTTTAAGAACAAATTCCCAATAATCGTCCTTTGTGAACCAAACATTGAGAGCGCCATCCGCTTATCAGGATATGAAGCTTTCATGTCTGGCACCTGTAGCGACCGCAGCAAAGTCATCGTTTATATCAGCTGCGATTTCATGTATGTTTTAAACCCAGTGGCACCTCATGACAACAATAAGTACATATGTTTGACTATAAAATGTAAGAACGTTGCACTCACGCTCGTAGGTGCCTACATTTCACCTTCGAGTCGATTTGACAACGCAAGACAGTGCAATTTTAACAGCGACACCTGTACCATGAATTATTACCGGCGACTTCAATGCGCATCATCCGCTATGGGGAAGCTTAAAGATAGATTGTTGAGGAAGACGTGTACTATACTTCGCGTCGGACCATGAGCTCTGCTGCCTAAATGATGGCATTCCCACTTTTCTGCGGGGATTAACATACAGCAGCTGCCTGGACTTAACTTTTGTTTCAAGATGTTTCAGTGCCAGTGCGAAATGGGTTGCGGACAACGAAACGCATGGAAGTGACCACATTTCAACATATTGTAACAGATACGAAAGGCACGCACAAAAAGGAAGAAGAGAAGACGAAGAGAACGAGGAGTTTGAGAGGCCGGGCTGCGCTACGATCACCCTACGACCATCATCCATCTCCTGTAAATCAAACAATTTCTTCGCAACTATTCGTAACAGTTATGGTGGAAGGTGCTGGGTAATCAACATCCGAAGACGGAGGCTGAACCAGAAGTTCTCCGACGGAGCCGTCGCCTCACTGGACTCACACCGAATCTACCGGAGTTGAATACGTCCCAAGACGCAGACTAACAACGGCCCATTCCAACTGCTGCGCCGACAAGTTCCGCTCTACAACTGAGAGATGCGCGTCCCTTCGCCGGAAGATCGCACGAAGGCGTCGAGGAATGGCTCAGCCACTATCACCGGGTGAGTGCCGCCAACAAGTGGAACAGCGCTTCTCAGCTTTCGAACGTCGTGTTCTTTCTAACGGATACTGCGTCGTTGTGGTTCGACAATCACGAGGAAACATTCACAACATGGGGAAGATTTGTTTCGGAAATCAAAGAGTGATTCGGTGACTCCCCGACGAAAACGAAAAGGAGAGAACAGACGCTACTGCAATGTGCGCAAGTGCGAGGCGTAACCTGCACGACCTACATTGAGGCGGTAATGAAACTGTGTGGGATAGTAGACTCTGGAATGGCTGAGGAAGACAAAGTCGGGCACATGCTAAAAGGAATTGCCGAAGATGTTTATAATTTCCTCATCACAAAAGACAACCTGGCTTCCGTCGCTGACATCATTCGGCACTGCCGTACTTTCTAGCAACTAAAGACGAGGCGCATCACGCCGAAGTTTGGCAGGCTAGCCAATGTGACGACAGTTGCAAGCGTGGACAGCAACCAGCCCTTCGATCTGGCATCAACGATCCGACAAATAGTTCGGGAAGAACTCAGCCTGCACGTGCAAGTGACACATCCAGGCATTCATAGCTTTCGCCTACCACCAGATTTCGAGCAAAACGTGGCATCCTTCTCCCCGTATCCGGCGGTAAGGGGCACTGAGGATTATGAAGTCGTGCCCCTACAGCAAGCCACGTCTCTACGACAGAGGCACTACTTGTGACGCTCGGCCACAACGAAAGCAGCCACGTTTTTACCTCCGAGGCCCTGTGACTTCTGTCAGGCAGCAACAAGAACGGCACCGACCCTACTACCACGACGTGACTTATGAACGATATAACGGATTTCAACGAGCAGCAGAGATACGTTATCCACATGACAACGAACTTTCTCGCCACCCGCAGCAGCCTAGCATTCGTTTCGGAGAAGATGCTGTGAACCGCGACCCTCCCGTGTGCTACAACTGCGATTCCACAGGCCATAGAGTTCGGTATTGTCGCCAAGGCCGTCAATCACGAAGGACACCACCGATGTCCTCCCACCTAGAACCCGTCCTTCATATGAGTTGTGGACGACCGATTTGCTTCCAATGAACCACTTCTCACACGAGACCAGACGCAGTAAGACGCAACCAGACGCAGCGGAGTTCGACGCCACCAAATAACCGTCCCCGTCGCTCTCCGTCCCCTCGGCGCCGTTTTTCGTCACCGCCACCAGGAAACTAGCATCCGCGGCCAATGGAGGTGAGGTCGCCGAACGGTCTTTGCAAGAAATACCTCTGCCTGTTGTGATGCTCAAAAACAAAGTGAATGTCACGATTGACGGAATACCGACCATGGCGTTAGTTTATACTGGGGTGACTGTGTCTGTGATGAGCCTCGCTTTCAAAAACCGTCAAGGCCACAAAGTTTTTAGAGCGCAGCTCTTTGGCGTCCGTTCCTGGGTTTCGCGTCGTCGTCGGCGTTGTCGGCCTCGTAACCAGCTCCGCCCCCCTTCGCTGGAGTGGGAGACGAAGGACGCGAGCCGCGAATGGCGGAGACCAATGAGAGCGGCCCCTTCAGTGACGTGCGCGCGCGATGCTGGTGTCATGCGGACCCTCCTTACGGCTCGATGCGCACTCGTGTCTGGTCTCAGCCGATCCGCTCGTTTCGTACTATCGTCTGCTCGCGCCAAAGCTCTCGCCCGCGCCTGTTTGGTTCTGTTGGGTCGGTCTCGTTCGCGCTTGTTTTGGTTGTTATTGTGTGAGATTGTTTCTTAATCTGATTGTATGCGCTATGCGAATTGTATAGTACTTTCTGGAAGCCATGCGGCACCAGCGATCACACTGGAACCTTTGACGAGTCATGTATAAACGCCGGCTCGCTTGATCCGCAGATCAGATTTTCGACCATTACCGACTCTGCTACATGTCTCTCTCAAATTCTTTGCTTCAAAATATCGCGAAATGGAAACACGTATAGAGCTGCGCTCAAATTTCGCATTAGGGAGTATCGTAATCGTCGGATAATTTTTTCTTGGGACGACGGTATTACCTTTCGTGGAGTAGGCGGCGAGTGGCTACGTCCCCTTGGTATGGTGCTGTGAGTGTTTTGTTGGCTGGGAAAGGTTTTGTGTCGGAATTCCTTGTTCTTTCTTGTTGTTTGTTTTTCTTGAACAGTGCGGAGCTTCCGTGGACTGTAGTTGTGGCGAACTATCATTGAACTATTTAATTATGTCAGCACATTCCGAACAAAGCTCGCGTGGCGAAGGCAGACACACAGACACACACAGTGTTCTTGATGAAGTGATTGCACCATCGTGGTGCCAGACGTCCGTTCATGTTTCTGCAACTACTGTAGACGCCGATTGCGTTGACCTTGTAGTTAGGCCTCTCCGCATAAACTGTGCTGAAAAGATATACTTGTGCCCTGCTGTGTCGTGTGCATGACGAAAGGAGTCGCCACATTGTGGGTGCTGAACTGTTCCGCCACGTCAGTTGTCCATCCTTGCGGTATGAAAATCGCTCTCTTCGATGAAGCCGCATGTAACTCAATAGCAGCACTGACTACGGACGTCTCTACAGCTTGCTCTCCTTCCGATAATGGCCATTTTGAAGGGCTAATGCTTGGCATGATCAGCAAGGCTCTCGGTACATCGGAACGGCAAGCACTGGTACATGTCCTTGCCAGGCATGAGGCTGCATTCGACTTCACGTATGGGGATGCACCCCTTCATTTACCATCGTCCCGCGCTCGTCACGGAATAGATACCGGCTCTGCACACCCCATCTGCCAGAAGCCCTACCGAGTGTCATTCCTCCGAGCGCAAAGTTGTTGTAGAGCAAGCCAAGGAGATGATGAACAAAGGTGTCGTTCAAGAGTCATCTAGTTCATGGGCAGCCCCAGTAATCCTGGTCCGAAAAAAAGATGGCTCCTGGAGATTCTGCGTGGATTACAGACATCTAAACGCAGTGACGAAGATGGATGCCTATCCACTACCGCGAATCGATGACGTCATTGATTCCTTACACACTGCTTCTTACTTCTCTATACTTGCTTTGCGATCGGGGTATTGGCAAATACCTATAGACCCTGTCGACAAGGAAAAGACCGCTTTCGTGACTCCAGATGGCCTATTCGAATTTAATGTTATGCCTATTGGCCTTTGCAATGCTCCTGCGCCCTTCGACAAATTCATGGACACAGTACTACGTGGTCTAAAGTGGGAGATATGCATGTTTTACCTCGATGATGTTGTAATCTTTGGCCGCACGTTTGAAGAACATAACGAACGCCTCAGCCTTGTTCTCGACTGCATCTGGGCTGGGCTGGTCCTAAACTAAAAAAAAATGGCGGTTTGGCGAACGTAAAACACTGGTCCTGGGACACAGTCGACAAGGATGGCGTCAGTCCCGATCCTCGTAAGATTGAAGCGGTGAGTTCCTTCAAGCCACCGCAATCAGCACGAGAACTTCGCTCATTCATTGTCCGATGTTCGTATTTTCGTCGTTTTGCTCCCAGGTTTGCCGACATCATTTACCCGTTGACAAGTATTTTGCGACAAAATGCATCCTTCAATTGGACACCAGAGTATGACGCATCATTCTCTCAACTGAAGTTTATACTAACGTCACCACCCCTCTTGCGTCACTTCGATCCATCTTGCCCGACTGAAGTTCACACTGATGCTAGTGGAATTGGGATAGGAGCGGTGCTTATACAACGTCAAACTGGCGCAGAACATGTCGCATATGCCAGCCGTTGCCTGAGCAAATCTGAACGCAATTATACGGCAACGGAACAGGAATGCCTGGCAGCTGTTTTCGCCATACAGAAGTTTCGGTGTTATCTTTACGGTAGATCATTCAAGATTATCACCGACCATCATTCTTTATGCTGGCTGGTCGGTTTGCGTGATCCCTCTGGTCGCCTCGTACGTTGGGCGTGCGCCTTCAGGAATACGACTTTGTGGTGTCGTACAAGAGTGGCCGTCGTCACGCTGACGCAGACTGCCTCTCTCGGACTCCTCTTGCGGCTACCGACTGCGATGCTTAGAATTTTGATGACTGTCTCGCAGCTATTACTTCTACGTTCCCTGACGCGGCAGACTTTCAGCGAGAACAACGGAGTGATGTTACCCTTGATCCGCTTTCTGTCGCCGCCCGTACTTCTCAAGGCAGCGGTCGCTTTACCATCCGTGATAAATTACTCTACAAAACTAATTTCTCCGGGCATAGAGCGCGTTTTCTGCTTGTTGTCCCCGAGAGTCTCCGCTCCGACGTTCTACGCGCCATGCATGACGATGTGACAACCGGCCCTTTCGGCTTCGTACGACCGCAAGCAGGAGCGCTTTTACTGGCCCAAGATGTACGAAACAACCAAGCGCTATGTCGCTTGTTGTTAAACGTGGCAACGTCACACGCGACCGACCACCGTAGCCCCGGGTCCCCTTCGGCCATTGAAACCGCCCAGTACGCCGTTCGAGCAAGTAGGCATTGACCTTTGGGTCGATTCCCGTTATGTAACAACAAGAACCGTTGTATAATTGTCTGCGTAGACCATGTTACCCGGTATGCAGAAACTGCCGCCATTCCTTCTTCCACTGCCGCTTGCGTGGCGGTCTTCCTGCTGCATTCCGTGGTCCTTCGTCATGGCCCACCACGTCTCATCATCAGCGACCATGGTCGCCAGTTCATGGCTGATGCCATTGAAGAGTTACTTCGTTTGTGCACTTCACAGTTCCGCCATTCTACGCCGTATCATCCACAGACCAATGGCCTCTTTGAAAGGACAAACAGAACACTGAACAACATGCTTTCCATATATTGTCACGTGGTAGTGACGGTGAAGAAAGAAGCAATAACACAGTAGCAATACTGTGAACGAGAAAACTAACTTTTATTGGGCGAACCTGTGCCCACAAAAACAGGCTACACTTATAGCACAACGATAGCGGCGAACACGGTCGGCGATCGTCGAAAAAACTGATCAGCGGGTCAAGCGCGTCGGCTTTTATAGATCAGTCGTCGAATGTTCCAGATTATCTGATGGGACCCGCGTGTCTTCCACAAAGTTCTACACCATTCGTGTCACGCGATGAAATCTGATAACACAAGGTTCGGCGACAACAGACACGCGGATAGAAGCATCGGTAACTATCCAGAAACTTCGGATACATGCAAGCGCGTCCCGCGCTGCGCGATAAGATTTGTTAGGCGGTGAAACCTGGTCGCCCGATGAATATAAATACACGTGTCAATACCCCCCTCTTAAAAAGCATCGTCCCGATGCTACAAAGAGAGCGAAACACAAAGGGACACTTATTAAACATAAGTAACAAAACAACGAAAAGAAATAAAGTCCAAAGGTCAGTTACGCGAAGTACCAAAGTTCGTCAACGCTGGTGGTACGGCTTGAGCCGCACAACGTGGACAATTTCAGGTCGTGAGCGGCGCCGCTGTGACAGCGAAATGCCGTCTGGCACGACCTCGTAGTCCAGTGCACCAATACGTCGGATGATCTTGTACGGTCCAAAATAGCGACGCAAAAGCTTCTCGCTCAGTCCTCGTCGGCGTATAGGGGTCCATACCCAAACACGGTCGCCGGGCTGGTACTCGACGAAGCGTCGTCGGAGATTGTAGTGTCGGCTGTCGGTCCTCTGCTGGTTCTTGATTCGCAGGCGGGCGAGCTGTCGGGCTTCTTCGGCGCGCTGGAGATAGTTAGCGACGTCAAGATTCTCTTCGTCCGTTACGTGCGGCAGCATGGCGTCGAGCGTCGTCGTCGGGTTCCTGCCGTAAACCAACTTGAACGGCGTGATCTGTGTTGTTTCTTGCACCGCCGTGTTATAAGCGAATGTTACGTACGGCAGGACGGCATCCCAGGTCTTGTGTTCGACGTCGACGTACATCGCTAGCATGTCGGCGAGGGTCTTATTCAGCCGCTCCGTAAGACCATTCGTCTGCGGGTGGTAAGCCGTTGTCCTCCTGTGCCTTGTCTGACTGTATTTCAGAATGGCCTGGGTGA
The DNA here is from genome assembly GCF_038994185.2 of Dermacentor albipictus. Classification (NCBI taxonomy): domain Eukaryota; kingdom Metazoa; phylum Arthropoda; class Arachnida; order Ixodida; family Ixodidae; genus Dermacentor; species Dermacentor albipictus. The sequence goes on from NC_091824.1 coordinate 18,550,381, forward strand.
GCTCCGCTGTAAAGGCCGTTCCTCGGTCGGTGATGAGGACTTCTGGGGCGCCATGTCGCAGCAGGATGTTTTCGATAAAGAATTTCGCTACTTCGGCTGCGCTACCTTTCGGCAGTGCTTTTGTTTCAGCGAAGCGGGTGAGGTAGTCTGTCGCCACGACGATCCACTTATTTCCGGTTATTGACGTCGGAAAGGGTCCCAGCAAGTCCATCCCGATCTGCTGGAATGGTCGGCAAGGAGGCTCGATTGGCTGTAGTAATCCGGCTGGCCTTGTCGGCGGTGTCTTGCGTCGCTGACAGTCTCGGCATGTTCTGACATAACGGGCGACGTCGGTGGTCAGGCGCGGCCAATAATACTTTTCTTGTATCCGTGATAGTGTCCGGGAAAATCCGAGGTGTCCAGCGGTCGGATCGTCATGTAGGGCATGCAATACTTCTGGACGAAGTCCTGACGGGACAACAAGAAGGTAATTGGCGCGGACTGGCGAGAAGTTCTTCTTCACGAGTAGACTGTCTTGAAGCGTGAAGGAAGATAATCCGCGCTTAAATGTCCTGGGGACAACGTCGGTGTGCCCTTCCAAATAATCGACGAGGCCTTTAAGTTCCGGGTCCGCTCGTTGTTGTTCGGCGAAGTCTTCCGCGCTTATTATTCCAAGGAAGGCGTCGTCATCCTCGTCATCTTGCGGCGGCGGGTCAATGGGGGCGCGGGATAGGCAATCGGCGTCTGAGTGTTTTCGTCCGGACTTGTATGTTACGGTGATGTCGTATTCTTGTAGTCTGAGGCTCCACCGTGCCAGCCGTCCTGAGGGATCCTTTAAATTCGCTAGCCAACACAAGGCGTGATGGTCGCTGACGACTTTGAATGGCCTGCCATATAGGTAAGGGCGAAATTTCGCTGTAGCCCAAACGATGGCGAGGCATTCCTTTTCGGTTGTAGAATAATTGCCTTCCGCTTTTGACAACGACCGGCTAGCGTAAGCTATCACGTGTTCATGTCCATCTTTTCTCTGGACCAGGACGGCGCCGAGGCCTAGGCTACTGGCGTCAGTGTGGATTTCGGTATCGGCGTGATCGTCGAAGTGCGCAAGTACGGGCGGCGACTGCATGCGTCGTTTGAGTTCTTGAAATGCCTCGGCCTGCGGCGTTTCCCACTTGAACTCGACGTCGCATTTAGTTAGCTGCGTCAGCGGCTCAGCGATGCGTGAAAAGTCCTTGACAAAGCGCCTATAGTAGGCACACATGCCAAGGAATCTGCGCACTGCCTTCTTGTCGATTGGCTGCGGGAACTTTGCGATGGCAGCTGTCTTCTGCGGGTCGGGGCGTACTCCAGATTTGTTGATGACATGGCCTAGGAATAGAAGCTCATCGTAAGCGAAGTGACACTTTTCCGGCTTCAGGGTGAGCCCTGATGACTTGATGGCCTCTAATACTGTCGCAAGCCGCTTAAGGTGATCGTCGAAATTTCCGGCGAAGACGACGACGTCATCCAAGTAAACAAGACAGGTCTGCCACTTCAATCCTGCTAAAACCGTGTCCATCACGCGCTGGAACGTTGCAGGCGCCGAGCACAGTCCAAACGGCATAACCTTGAATTCATAGAGGCCGTCTGGCGTGATGAAGGCGGTCTTTTCGCGATCCCTTTCGTCGACTTCTATTTGCCAGTAGCCAGACTTGAGGTCCATCGATGAGAAGTATTTAGCATTGCAGAGCCGATCTAATGCGTCGTCTATCCGTGGGAGGGGGTATACGTCTTTCTTCGTGATTTTGTTCAGTCGACGATAATCGACGCAGAAACGTAGGGTTCCGTCCTTTTTCTTCACCAAAACAACTGGAGACGCCCACGGGCTTTTCGACGGCTGGATGATGTCGTCGCGCAGCATTTCGTCGACTTGTTGTCTTATAGCTTCGCGTTCTCGCGTCGAAACTCGGTAAGGGCTCTGGCGTAGTGGTCGAGCGCTCTCTTCGGTGATTATGCGATGCTTTGCGACTGGTGTTTGTCGAATCCTTGATGACGTCGAAAAGCAGTCTTTGTATCGTCGAAGCAGACTTCTGAGCTGTTGCTGCTTAATCACGGGGAGACTTGGATTTATGTTGAAGTCTGGCTCGGGAACTACGGTCGTCGGGGTAGATGCAACAGAATCCGAGAGGACGAAGGCATCGCTGGTTTCCTGTATTTCCTCGATGAATGCGATCGTCGTGCCCTTGTTGATGTGCTTGAACTCCTGGCTGAAGTTTGTCAGCAACACTCTCGTGTTTCCTCCGTGCAGTCGAGCGATCCCTCTTGCGACGCAAATTTCACGGTCGAGTAGTAGACGTTGGTCGCCTTCGATGACGCCTTCTACGTCAGCGGGTGTTTCGGTGCCGACCGAAATAACGATGCTGGAGCGAGGCGGGATGCTCACTTGATCTTCGAGCACACTCAAGGCGTGGTGGCTACAAGGGCGCTCCGATGGTATTGCTTGATCTTCCGACAGCGTTATTGACTGCGACTTCAGGTCGATGATGGCGCCGTGTTGGTTCAGGAAGTCCATGCCGAGAATGACGTCTCGTGAACACTGTTGCAGGATAACGAAGGTGGCAGGGTAAGTCCGGTCATGAATGGTAATTCTTGCCGTGCAGATTCCAGTCGGCGTAATGAGGTGCCCTCCAGCGGTCCGAATTTGGGGGCCCTCCCATGCAGTCTTAACCTTCTTCAACTGGGCGGCGATGCGTCCACTCATTACGGAGTAATCGGCCCCTGTGTCGACTAAGGCAGTGACTGCGTGGCCGTCGAGAAGCACGTCAAGGTCGGTGGTTCTTTGTCTGGCGTTGCAGTTAGGTCGTGGCGTCGGATCACGGCTGCGTCGTGTTGAACTGAAGCTGGAACGTCGCTTCGTCAGGTCGTCTTTCGTCGGTGTAGTCTTGGCTTCCTGACTTCGTCGGGACGGCGGCGTGTCGTCATTAGGTCGTCGAGACGGTTTCTTCGTCGTCTTCGTCGGCGGCGGAGGATCTTCGTCAATTCGACGAACAGCAACCGCACCTCCATCGGTTGCTGCTTTTAGTTTTCCGGATATGGGCTCGCAGAGCGGCCCCGGGCTGGGCCGGTGTATGGTCGGTGCTGCGGCGACAGGTAGCGGCCTGGTGACGGCGAACGGGACGGTCGTCGAGGGCTCCACTGAGTAGCGGCGAGGTAATCGGCGATGTCACGAGGGCGTTCACCTTCCCTCGGGCGCTGTGCGTTCACGGCGAAGCCTCGCAATCCCAGGTCGCGGTATGGGCATCGGCGGTACACGTGCCCGGCTTCGCCGCAGTGGTAGCAGAGCGGGCGGTGGTCGGGGGCGCGCCAAATGTCCGTCTTCCTCGCGTAGGTGCGCTGGGCGACGGGTGGGCGTGCTGGCGGCGGCGGCGGTGGACGACGGAATTGCGGCGTTACAGGGACCTGGCGTTGTCCCGGAGGGGGAGCTTGACGGCGTGCGATGGCGGCGTAAGTCATCGCTTCTGGCTGGGGCTGCGGTAATTGTGGTTGCACCTCAGGAACTCCTAGCGATCGGTGCACCTCTTCTTTCACGACGTCGGCGATCGAGGCCACTTGAGGCTGCGACGATGGCAAGACCTTGCGCAGTTCTTCGCGCACGATGGCCCTGATGGTCTCGCATAAATCGTCCGTGGCCAGTGATTGAATTCCGGAGTAGCTTGTTGGCTTGGTGCGTCGGTCAAATTGCCGGTTCCGCAATTCCAGTGTCTTCTCGATGCTCGTCGCCTCACGAAGAAACTCGTCGACGGTCTTCGGTGGACTTCTTACCATACCGGCGAAAAGTTCCTCCTTTACGCCACGCATCAGTAGACGTACTTTCTTCTCCTCGGACATTTCTGGGTCGGCGTGGCGGAACAGACGGCTCATTTCCTCAGTGAAAATCGCGATCGTCTCATTCGGCAGCTGCGCTCTTGTCTCCAGTAGAGCTTGGGCTCGCTCTTTTCGCACGACGCTTTGAAATGTTTTCAGGAAGCCGCTTCGGAAGAGGTCCCACGTCGTCAAGGTGGCTTCTCGATTCTCGAACCACGTCTTGGCGGCGTCCTCCAATGCGAAATAGACATGTCGTAGCTTGTCCTCGCTTGCCCAGTTGTTAAACGTAGCGACCCTCTCATACGTTTCCAGCCAGGTTTCCGGGTCCTCAAATGTGGAACCGCGGAACGTCGGTGGTTCCCTGGGCTGCTGCAGGACGATGGGGGACGCTGGGGCTGCCATTGCGGTTGCCTTGGCCACAATCTTCTTGGTCTTCTCAGGTAGAAGTCCGTGCTCCCGGGGCAACTGTTGAAGACGGCGGCTTGCTCGGTGGTCCGGGATTACGTTGGTGTTCTGTTCGCGGTCTGGGCTGGGATCACGGCTTGTCGGGGGCGTCCTGTACATGGACGAAAAGCACCTCCACCAGATGTCACGTGGTAGTGACGGTGAAGAAAGAAGCAATAACACAGTAGCAATACTGTGAACGAGAAAACTAACTTTTATTGGGCGAACCTGTGCCCACAAAAACAGGCTACACTTATAGCACAACGATAGCGGCGAACACGGTCGGCGATCGTCGAAAAAACTGATCAGCGGGTCAAGCGCGTCGGCTTTTATAGATCAGTCGTCGAATGTTCCAGATTATCTGATGGGACCCGCGTGTCTTCCACAAAGTTCTACACCATTCGTGTCACGCGATGAAATCTGATAACACAAGGTTCGGCGACAACAGACACGCGGATAGAAGCATCGGTAACTATCCAGAAACTTCGGATACATGCAAGCGCGTCCCGCGCTGCGCGATAAGATTTGTTAGGCGGTGAAACCTGGTCGCCCGATGAATATAAATACACGTGTCAATATGTCTCCTCCAATCATAAGAACTGGGATGACGTGCTGCCCTTGAGCAGCACGTCGCAGCACTTAAGCACACAACACGGCTTTAGCACGAAACTGGAAAGCCCTCTGGACACTTTCTTACCCTTCGTTCTGCACAGTGACGATTCTGTATCGGAGACCTTGTGTCTCACCGGAGAAGCCCGTCGAATAGCTCGTCTTCATACTCTGGCCTCGTAGAGTCGTTCGAAAGAGCGATACGACGACCGTCACGTACAAGTATCGTTGAAAAAAGGTGACTTGGTCCTTCTTTGGACACCGCAACGCAAGCGTGGATTGTGCCAAAAGTTCTTGTCACAATATTCAGGCCCATTTGTAGTTGTGGACCACCTGAGCGAGCTCACATACGTCATAGCTCGCCTACAGTGCAATGGTGGGTGATGAAGCAGAACTCAGCTGACTCATATTGCTCGCCTGAAGCCTTTCTAACATGCTTGTCCATCCTGACTCACCCCATGGGCATCGTCTGCTTGCGGGGAAATGTAACAGATACGAAAGGCACGGACAAGAAGAAGGAAGAGAAGACGAAGAGAACGAGGAGTTTGAAAGGCCGGGCTGTGCTACGATAACGCTACGATCATCGTCCATCTCCTGTAAATAAAACCATTTCTTCGCAACTCTTCGTAACAATATGTTAAAATCGACGGCATACGCAAGTCACACTCTACCACAGTTCACCACATCGACTGGCCTAAATATACGTTGTTCATGGAGAAGAATTTCCAAGAGATCCAGGACTGTCTTCCTGGCAACATCGAGAAGCTAATTAACGCCGCTGCTCAAGAAGCCACAAGAGCTTTTCGGCCTATTCATAAGTTTTCTGAATTCGAAGCAGAATTGGAGCGGCTTCGAGCAATCCGCTGTCGCGCGGAACGAAGGTACAGGCGCACCAAGTCCATCTACCACCTAAGGAGGGCAAGACGCACACAGAAGATCCAGCGCCTGATAAACTCGCTGAAGTGCCTAAGATGGAAAACCTTCTGTGATTCCCTTGGTCCGCGTAAACCCCTGTCACATATATGGAGAACGGTGCGTGGTCTTTGAACATCACCGCAAGAACGCCACCCCTTTAAATGCCTGGCTTTCTAACAAGGTCGCAGAGAGATCGACGTAGCGGAGGAGTTCTGTTTCAAGGTTGCTGGTCTACCGCCATCGTTCGCTACACGTGATCCCTGGGATGTTCCAATCTCGCGGGATTCTCGTATGGACAATCTGTTATTCATAGAGGAGTTGCAGGCGGCGTTGGCAGCGTGCAGACGTTCCTCATCGCCTGGGCCTGACGGGGTGACATACGCAGCTCTTGGAAACCTTGGTCAAACAGCCCGGCATGCTCTTCTAGACGCGTACAATAATTCATGGCGTGAAGGAGTGGTTCCTGCTGCATGGAAGTGCAGCTGCCTTGTGCCTCTGCTCAAACCATGTAAACCAACCCTAGACTTGGTGTCTTATCGTCCTATTGCTCTGACCAATTGTCTAGGAAATGTGATGGAGAAGATGGTGCTGATGCGTCTAGAGTGGTATCTAGAACACTACAAGTTATACCCTGACGCTATGGCAGGTTTTCCACGCGGACGCTCCTCTGTAGACAACGTCATAGGTCTCTCGTCTGTTCAGCACTAAAAAAGCCTAAGAAGGCTGTCAGCGGCGATGTTCCTGGATGTTAAAGGCGCTTTTGACAACGTAACCCATCGAGCCAGCCTGGACGCCATGGGCGATGTCGGCCTAGGCGACCTTGTTTTTCGATGGATATTCAGCTTCTTGAAGGACGGGCCATTCTTTGTGCAAACAGAGGATGGTGCGTCATCACAACACAACACCTACCGTGGCGTACCACAAGGCGGAGTCTTGAGTCCCACTCTATATAACCTCGTGCTCATCGACTTGGTTCATAGCCGTCCGCAATCCGTCCATGTGTCGATCTGTGCAGACGATATATGCAATTGGTCATCAACAGCGACGCGGCCCCAGGTGCGGGCCAGACTTCAAAAAGCGGCCACATTAACATCAGGTTATCTTCGAGCGCGAGGTCTGGAGGTGTCCTCCGAGAAGTGCTCTAAGTCGCTTTCACGCGCAAAGCAATATACCGTACGTTGTCAGAATTAATGGACAGCTGATTGCCTACGAGAAGACGCACCGCTTTCTAGGAGTGATAATAGATCGAGACTTCTCCTGGAGTCCTCATATCTCTTACCTAAAAAGGAAACTAGTCATGCTAACTCACGTGCTCAGATTTCTTGCGGGAAAGTCATGGGGTGCATCTGTGAGTGCGTTGCTCCAACTCTATACCGCACTGTTCCTCGGTCTCCTGCGATATAGCTTACCTGTACTGGGTGGGACCGGTAAGACCAACCTCCGTCTCCTCCAGTCTGTACAAGCTCAAGCTCTGGCAATTTGCCTTGGTCTTCCCAGATGTGCATCCACGGTAGCAACAATAGCCTTCGCGCACGACCACCCCACCAATACGTATCTTCAAGTTGACGCTTTAAGGATGCATGTCAGGCACTTCGCCAGACTTCCATCGCATCATCTCGCCTCCCTTCCTGCCGCTGGACCTCGTTCAGCGTTTAGCAGGATTATTGCCGCCAACCATGGAACTGTACCGTCAAACTTCACGCCTGCAGCACGACCATCCCTACCGCTGTGGTGTCTTCATCCACCCCAGGCTCTTCTTGTTATTCCCGGTATCAAAAGAAAACGTAGATGTCATCTTTCGCCCTCAAACAAACCGTGCTTTCATTCCTACATGACAAGCACAATGAACACATCCACGTTTACACGGACGGTGTTGTCTCCTCTAAAAGTTCAGCTAGAGCAGTGGTAATTCCCGCAGAGCCTGTCACCCTCAAGTTCAAGACCTCTCACATTACACCATTGACGGCTGCAGAACTCGCAGCTATCCGTGCTGCTCTGGAGTTTATTGGTCACAAATCATCACATTCATGGTCCATCTTATTTGACTCGACGGCAGCTCTCCAGTGTCTGATGTCCTGTTTCAACCACGGACCAAATGTGCAACTAGTCGCAGACATCCGACTACTCCACCATCATGCAATCAACAAGGGGCACATCATCCACCAGTGCATACCGGGTCACTGAGGAATTTCGGGAAGTCACAGTGTGGATGACGCCGCCCGATCGGCCCACGATGGTGCCCATGTTATATACACACCACTGTCACAAACAGATGCAGCCACAAGTCTTCGCTCTCTCGCCCGCAAGCTTACGCAGAATCTATGGAACACCAGTGAATTCACGAACGTACGTCTCCACAGATTGGATCCACGTCTGCAACTCAGTCTACCACCAAGGTTACCACGAGCGGAAGCAACACTTCTGTGCTGCCTGTGGCTTGGCGGGGCATTCACGAACTCCTATTCCTTCCACACTGGAATGGCAGACAGCCCTACTTGCGACACCGGCGGCTGCGAGATGATTACGCACCTCCTTTGTGACTGTCCCAATTACAAAGTGCCAAGAAAAGTGTTCGTGACCGCGCTCGAAAAACTGGAGAATCGTCACTTTACAGAGGAAAACGCTCTAGGACAATGGTCCAGACGGGCTTCGGCGCTCAAGGCCTTAAGGCCTTTGCTGAAGTCTTTAAGGACATGCGAATGGTGCGACCGCCTCTAAGTGTTGTAACGCGTAGTATCACGTTACTGCGTGAGTTTTGCACTTTCGTTTATTTTTTTTTCTTCTTCTTTCTCCTTTTATTCTCTTTACCCCTTTCCCTAGTACAGGATAGCCAGCCGGTTTCTTACACTGGCTAACCTCCCTGTCTTTCCTCCCGTTTGTCTCCTCCCCTTTTAAATAATTTAAAAAATCATTGGTAGATCCGATGTAGTCGCTAAACGAGTGCATAACCTTGCCACCCCTTGCTGGCAGTTCCCATACAGGAGAGGGGAGGGGGTGACGTGAGAAGGCAAGAAAACGCTACTACTATAGACACCAGAACAGTCTCGGACAAATTGAAGGCACGGTACGGTACGTTCATGCTATTTTTTAAGGATAAACACCATCCAAATTTGTCAAGGGGACAACTGATGCACGGCGTCCAGATGCAAAGCCTCATTAGATGACTGTAGGGTCTGGGTGACACTAAAGAAGTTGTCGCACGTGAAATGAACACTTCTGTGCCCGTCGCGCTAGCTTTGCGGTTATGGCATTGCTCGAGGTCGCGGGTTCAATCCCGACTGCGGCAGCCACATTTCCGCGGGAGCGAAATACAAAAACGCTCATGCACTTAGATTTAGTTGCACACTAGAGAACACCTGGGCGTCAAAATTCATCCTGAGTCCGCCACTACGGCGTGCCTCATAATCCGGTTGTAGTTTTAGAACGAACGTCCCCAAGGAACAGATAACCGCTCAGAGCATGAATCGAGATAACCGCGCTGTTAACAAAAATTACCTATTGTATTGCCTAAAGCGAGCCCTGTTTTTCTCACTAAACGTAGATTTATATTTTTAATTCTTCACTAAAATCTCGAAGAGCTACCTTCGGCGCCCTCGGGGAAAATGCGTGAACATGCCTGAAGCATGGCTTCTCACTTGGCTGCTGGCCGGGGATTGTAATCGGCGCCTGGGAAAGGAGGGGCCGTCACAACCTAAGGCGGAGTTGATGCCAAAGATACTTAGTACGTTGGCGTCATCCTTCCCTAGCGAAGCAGCGAAATTTGGCAGCTCTCCGCCGATACCCCTGTAAAGTTAAAGCGCACCTTCGTAAAGGCCCGAACACTTCGCATTGTACCTATCGCATCACGTCTAACCCGAGTTTAGCCCCCTGTTCTGCAGCTTTCGCACACGCAGCCTCCATACGCACCTGCCAAAGGCATTGTTACTCTTGTGGCGAATGGCTCGCATGGCCAACTCGTTGATCTCTTTCGCGATATCCTGCCACATTTGTTGACGCAAGCCAGCTCGCAGGTTCGAAGCTACTCGGCCCGTTGCCGAATTAAAGGTTGTGCAGTTTAGCATGAACAGCCACGGGGCACGGCGCTCATGCGTGGTGAGTAAGGGCGGCCGTCGAGCGGCATACCAGAATTTGAAGTGGCCATGGTTTTCATGCGGGTTACTTTGCAGCTGACGACGTGGTCACGTGAAGCCTTCAATGGCAACATTCTCACTTTGGCTATTATTAAGGCGAAAGCCTTAAGCGACTCGCTGCAATAGCTCATACCCGGAAAAACGGCACCTGGTTTAGAAGAACTTGTTGTTGGGCGAGTTGGTAGATATTAGCTAACATTGTTTAAATGCGCGAACAAACGAACCACAAAGACAGCAAGGGACAAGGACGGGCGCAGACTTGCAACTAAAGTTTATTCCACAACGTCCACATATAAGTACACCCCCGACATACACCACTGCGCGTGCGCGAAAAAATGTAAGATAAAAGAAAAGTAAAACCTTGTATGAGCATCGGTCCAGTGATACCGAAAAGTTGACGAGTGGTCCAAAAAATATCATCAGCAATTGTTCATATCCGAAAAAAGATTACAATCTGGAATGGGTCATACCCACGTAAGCAAGCAAAGATGCAATGGCTGAATATGAAATAACAAACGAAAGAACAAACAAAGATGGTACAAAGAAAGAAAGAAAGAAAGAGAAAAAGAAAGAAAGAAAGAAAGAAAGAAAGAAAGAAAGAAAGAAAGAAAGAAAGAAAGAAAGAAAGAAAGAAAGAAAGAAAGGAAGAAAGAAAGAAAGAAAGAAAGAAAGAAAGAAAGAAAGAAAGAAAGAAAGAAAGAAAGAAAGAAGGAAGCTTTAGGCAGTGCGTTACGCGCTCGCGTATGTCGTTTAGGAGATCGACCAACAGCGCATTACGTTTACTCAACACTACAGTTCGTCATGTCATGCAAGAAATCCTGCCCCCGAGGCACGGACTTTTACCTGAGACGACCGAAAGGTTGTGGCCAAGTGAACAACCACAATGGCAGCCCCAGTGTCGCCCATCGTGCTACGACAGCCCAAGGAGCCACCGACCATCTGTGGATTATCGTTCGAAGACCCGGAAAACTGGCTGGAAACGCATGAAAGTGTCGCTACCACTAACAACTGGAACAGCTACTACAAGCTGCACCGTGTCTTCTCCTTATTCGAAGACTCCGACAGGACGTGGTTCGAGAATCGAGAAACGCGCTCAACGTTAACGCTTAACGCTTAACAACGTTAGACCTATTTCGCCGCCACTTCTGACAGACCTTCACAAGCGTCGCGCGCAAGGAGCTCTGCTAGAAACCCGATGGCAACTGCCCAATGAGACCATCGCCATTTTCACGGAAGAGGTGGCACGTCTTTTCCGACATGCCGACCCGGAAATGACCGAGGATAATAAAGTCCGCTTCCTGATGCTGGGCGTAAAGCAAGAACTTTTCGCGTCCGCAACACCCCGAAGACCATTGATGAGTTTTTGACAGAGGCAACGACGTTTGAGAAGACGCTGGAAATCCGCACTCAATAATACAAGCATCAAATGCTTTCACGGAAGAGCGAAATTCAAGCACTAGGCTCCGACGAGCTCCAAAAGACAATTAGAACCGTTGTACGCGAAGAATTGCGCACGATGTTTCCTTCGACGCAGTCTCAAGTAGCGCCCATTGCTGACATCGTCCGAGAGGACATTCAGCAGTCACTTGGAGTCCCTAAATCGCTGCGGCCTCAGCCGGAAGCAATGACTAACGACGCCTTAGCCAGCCGTCACGTAGTCCACGCCCGCATCAGGACCCGGTAACGCCGCCGCAGTTCCGTCGTTCATCGCCGCCGCCTCCAGCTCGTCCTCCCACCACCCAGCGCAGCTACTCAAGGAAGACAGATGTATGGTGTGCCTGCTACAACTGCCGAGAAGCGGGCCACGTCTACCGCCGGTGCCCATACCGTGACTTGGAAGTGCGAGGCTTCGCCGTCAACGCGCCGCATCCGCAGGTTGGCGAATGGCCTTGTGATATCGCCGACTAGATCGCCGAAACACAGTGGAGACCTCGACGTCCTTCGCGTTCGTAGACACGAGGACGCTACTCGTCGCTGCAGCGCCGACCAAACACAGGACCAGCCTGTGAGCGATCCGGAAGCCCATATCCGGAAAACCGAGAGCAGCAACCGATGAAGGTGTGGTTGCTGTACGTCGAAATACTGAAGATCCTCCGCCGACGACGATGACGCTTCAAGATATATCTCGACGACGTAGGAATGACAGGCTACCATCTCGACGCAGCCTCGAAGCCAAGGATGCGCTGAAAAAAAGAAGACCTGACGACAAGACGTGCCAGCTACAGAACAACACGATGCAGCCGTGATGTGACGTCACGACCCAATTGCAATAAAGACGGAGAACCACCGGTCTCGATGGGCTCCTCGACGGCCACACCGTCACTGCTCTAGTAGACACAGGAGTCTACTACTCCTGCGTCACCAGTGGGCCCTTAGCCGCAAGGCTGAAGAAAGACAAGACTACATGGGACGTCCCTCATATCCGGACAGCTGGAGGACACCTTACAACACCGATTGGAATCAGCAGAGCAAGAGTTTCAGTGCGTGACCGGACCTACAGTGCGACATTCATTGTCCTTCAAGAGGGCTCACGCGACCTAATGCTCGACATAGACTTACTGAATCAACACGGCCCACTCATGGACCTAGAGTCGAAGTCGATAACGCCGTCTACAGACCAAGCGATACCGCCGGAGAGGACTTCCAGTGAGCGTGCCTTGAGAGTACTTCCAAACCAAGTTAGGATCCCACCTCGCTCCCACATTGTCATTTCCGTCTGCACCGAAACACCCGCAGACTTGAAAGACGTCATTGAGGGCGATCAATGCCTACTGCTTGACCGTGAAATATGTGTCGCAAGAGGGACCGCTCGATTGCAAAGAGCGAAAGAGATGCTGACAAACTTCAGCCAAGAGTTCAAGCACATTAACAAGGGCACGACGATGACATCCATCGAGGATATTTTGAAAACCAGCAATGCCTTTATCTTCTCGGATTCTGTCGGATCCACCCAGGCGGTCAAAGTTCGGGAACCAGTCTTCGACATAAATCCAAGTCTTCCCGTGAGCAAGGAGTAACACCTTAAAAGTTCCGACAATACGAGTGCTTTTCGACGTCTTGATGTATTCAACGTCATCATGTCCTGTGTATATGTATAATCATGTAATAACCGAAGAATCCACTCGACCACTCCACCAGAGCACTTTGAGAGTTTCGACGCAAGAACGTGAAGCTATAACGCCATGAAATGCTGCGCAACATCATCCAGCAGTCGAAAAGACCGTGGACTTCTCCTGTAGTCATAGCGAAGAAAAAGGACGGAACCCTGCGTTTCGGCGTCGATTAGCGTCGGTTGGAGAATATCACAAAGAAGGACGTGTACACCCCTCCCACGCATGGATGACGCATTCGATCGGCTCTGCAACGGTAAGTGCTTCTCGTCGATGCATCTCAAGACTAGCTACTGGCAAATAGAAGTCGATAAGAGGGATTGCGAGAAGGCCGACTTTATAACGCCAGAAGGCCTGTAACATTTCAACGTCATGCCATTTGGGCTGTGCTCGGCACCTGCAAGGTTCCAACACGTGATGGACACGGTGTTACAGGGTTGAAGTACCATACCTGTCTGGTCTATATGGATGACGTGTAGTCTTCTCCGGGGATTTCGACGATCAGATTAGGAGACTTGGAACAGTACTGGAGGCCATCAAGTCATCAGGGCTCACTTTGAAACAGGAAAGGTACCGCTGCGCTTACGATGTGCTTCTGTTCTTGGGCCACCTCATCAGCAAATTCACTCTGATTCGTCCACCCTGATCCGCAGAAGGCATCAGCCATCGCTAAATTTGCACAGCCCACCGACAAGAAAGAAGCGCGCAGATTTCTTGGCCCGTCTGCCTGTCACAGGCGCATCGTCAAGAACTTCTCGCGCATCGCCGAGGTTTTAACTTTTCTTACAAAATCATACGTCGAGTTCATGTGGTAAACGCCGAAAATCGAAGCATTCGAGAAGCTTAAACGGCGCCTGCAGTCACCACCAGTACTTGCCGATATTGATGAAGACACCGACACTGAAATCCACACCGACGCAGGTAGCCTATAGGTCTCGGCGCTGTCCTTAGTGCAAAGGAAGGACGAAGTTGAAAACATCATAGCTTACGCTAGCCAGTCATTGTCAAAAGCACAAGGAAATTATTTTGCGACAGAGAAAGAATGCCTTGCAATCACTTGAACTACGGCTAAATGTCGGCGTAACCTTTATGACAGGCCCTTTACAGCCGTAAGTTGCTTCGCTGAATGGCAACTTCGCTGAATAGCAATGAGCTGACCCGGCGCTAAAAAAACCTCGCCGAGTTTGCGTGCCTGCTTTTTTCTACGTCCTTGTTCAGTCGCGCTTAGACATTTTATTACGGATTCAAACCAACTAACCCGCCAACGTCTTTTAACTAAATTACCAAGCACGGTGTCAAGCGTGCACAGGTAAACATGCACACATCTCGCTCGATGAGCGCGGAAACTCGCTGTCACAATTCTAGAGCCAGGAATCGGGGCAGCAGCAGTGATCGAATTTACCTGCGTGCATCTCTCACTTCAACGCGGACGAAACGTCGAAAGCACGACGCATATACGAAACTACCTGCACTACGCGCACTCTGCAAGTATCGCGGATCACCTTGAAGGTGAGACCCGCGCGGGCGCGCACTTTGGCCACGGCGCAGATCGCTTTCAAGATACGGCGCCCGCATGGCCGCGCCGTAAACAGCAGCCGCCGCTAAATGTAGACAAGCTTCATTGTGGAAGAACAAAAGAACCCTAGGTGTCCCGACATGTGGCAGCTGCATATTGCATGTAGCTGGACCTGGTTTCAAGCAGGCTATAGGTGGCTATTTGTCACCGTCACGTATCGAACGTGATTCCAATAAATCATCATCATCATCATCAACATAACATTAATATTGTCGTAGCATACCACGGGTCTTGGGGTGCGATATGAGCACCGCGTAGCCTCGATACCCGTGTTTACACTTTGGCACACTTTATGGCGCATCCTCTCAAGCTACGAACCGCTGCTGAAGAAGAAAGCGAATCGTAGAATCGCAGCACGCACGCGGCTACAACCAAACAACATCAGGCTCAGCAGACGGGTGTGCAGAGAGCATCACAAACCGTAGCTCACCTTCAACGCTAGACGGACAGTTCATATCGCTCTCACTAAAGCAACGCTAACGGACTTCGCCGCCAAGACCCTCTAGCGCGTACTGCTGAAAATGGAGCTTCTATGGAGCCGATCCTCCAGCTTACGCTGTGACTTTCTTGAGTGTACCACGCAGGCTTGTTACTTTTTTTAATGGATGTACTCAATACGGGAACAGATCAGACCAAGGCAGTAAAATTGAGCGCCAGAGGTGTTTAATGCGAAACCTAACGTAATGCGTAGTCAAAACACACAAAGATCGACTCCCGGCAGTCAGCGCATAAAGTTCTTGCGCCAAGCCCAGCGGAATCGCGCTAACTGTGCGAGTGGCAGGACGAGGATAGTAACCCCGTAGGTGGTCACCACCGCGTAGCCCCAGAGGTGCAGTGCCCGCATGGGTGTCCAGAGCACGGCGTAGTCGAAAGTAGCCTCCCCGCCCACCGGCTTATTGAAAAGGGCGATGCCGTAGCCCGTGTGGTACGCGACGCGGCTCGAACAGGGCGGCACCACCAGCTCGAGAAAGTCCTCCCGTGACAACAGGTAGCGCTCCAGCTGGCCCTGCTCGGCATTCACCATGCTCGCGAAATCGGTCGGGTTGCGCCTGCACGAAAAACAAGCACGCACTTCAACTCAAAGCACGCACTTCGGGAAGGGGGCAAGGGGAGCACTTGTCCCCACCCCCACTGTCACAAGGGGAGGGAGGCAAATGACACACAGTGCCCACTTTTGAAAGCGGCCACTGGCATTTTCGGCTCTACGCTGAAAACTCAATTGAAACTACAGCTGAAGCTAAATTTTCTTTCTCAGTAGAGTGACCACATAACTAATGCTTTCCTTTAATACGTACATCCCTGCTTTGGCAACAACGATTGTCTTTTGTGCCTTCTCGGGACGCCCTGTAGCGTGCAACGTGCGGGATTCACCATACACGCTTGCGCTGCGGGTAATACCTGGCGCTGCGCAGTACCCGCCCTAACAAGCTGCCAGCATGAGCAACTTGCATCATGCGCAGTTTTTTGAGACCACTATATCCGTATTCCATGACGCAATGAGACTGTTACATTTAATCTGCGAGTGAGGGGGAAGTCCGGATAAAGTAATACAATCAGCCGCGCCCAACGACTGGTGTGCCTTACGGCATGAAATCGTTGCATCATCAAAAGTAAGAATTATTTAATCTATGTCCGTTGCAGCGTTGCAGTCTCAGTATCTTATCACCATCAGAAATCTAAAAAAGCCTCTTACAGGTATAACTGCCCAATTTCATAGTGTAATCACGACTTATCGTAAATATGCTCGTGAAAATGACTTTATTTGAACACAGCCATTTCAATGCCAACACTGACTTAAATTTATCTAAAGAGATGTGTCACTTGTGACTGACGATTTCATATTCAGGCTGTTTCTAAATAAGAGTTAAACTATTACTTTTATCCCGTCAGGAGCAAATATAGCAGATATTTGGCATATTAAAAAAATGAGGGCCACTTTTGGTGATGTGACGAGCATTGATTTTTGGTGACGGCCACTTTTTGGTGACTCAACAGTCTGGCTTTGTTATCGACTTAAATTTATGACTCGACGCGGGCTTTCAGGTCGACGCAGTATTTCTGAATTTTTCAAAGGCTTTTGATGGGGTGCCTCACCATAGACTTCTACTGAAATTAGCACAGCTTAACATCCATCCTAATGTGCTCGCCTGGATTAAGTACTGTTTATCATAAAAAACTCAGTTCACTTCTGTTAAAAATTCTAACTCATCTTCTGCTCATGTGACATCTGGTGTACCCCAAGGAAGCGTACTCAGTCCTCTACTGTTGCTAATCTATATTAATGATTTGCCTGACTGTGGAAGGGCCACAGTTGGACCCTTTGCTGATGATTGCGTAATTTACCGTAACATTACCATGACACTGACCGCTTATCCCTAAAAACTGACTTCCATGCAGTAAGCACATAGTACTCATTCTGGTTAATGACGCTTCACGTTTCTAAAACAAAAAATGTGTCTTTCATTCGTCGTACACCTCGTATTCTAGCCTTACATCCGTGATAGCCCCACTACTGTACAACTAACAACTTATAAGTACCTTGGGGTGCACCTACAGTGTGACTTAACATGGCATCACCATATCGACCTCACCCTTGCATCTGCTAACCGCTCACTTGGTCTACTTCGACGTTACCTCAAACATGCTCCTATCCACGGAAAAAAGCTTGCTCATGCTACTCTAATACGCCCTAAAATTGAATATGCCTCGTCTATTTGGGACCCCGATCGGGCCTGCGTTATTTCTAACACCCGCCGTGGTTGCTCAGTGGCTATGGTGTTGGGCTGCTGAGCACGAGGTCGCGGGATCGAATCTCGGCCTCGGCGGCATTTCGATGGGGACGAAAACACCCGTGCATTTAGATTTAGGTGCACGTTAAAGAACCCCAAGTGGTCGAAATTTCCGGAGTCCTCCACTACGGCGTGCCTCATAATCAGGAAGTGGTTTTGGCACGTAAAACCCCACAATTTACTTTTTTTATTTCTAACATCGGATTCTTGCAGTGCCGTGCTGTTCGTTTTATTTTTTCAGACTGCTCATCCTCGGCAAGCGTCTCAGAACTAAAACAGCGTGCCCAACTGGAAGACCTATCGTATCACCGTAAACTTGCTCGTTTAACACTTTTCCGTAACCTTTATCACCATCCATATCTTAAGAGGAAGCTTTAGCTCGGGCCCAACTCCGACGCGGCCTATTCAAACACATGTAAAAACGCAAAAACGTTTTTCTGAGATAACCCCTGGACCTATTTTAATGAAATTTGTTGCATTTGAGAGAAAAGGTTAAATTCTAGTGACTGTTTGAAGTGGAATTTTGATTTGGGGCTTGAATTTTGTTAAAACGAATATTCAGACGTTTGAAAAAAATAGAAGCACGAAGTTTACAAACTAATAGCTCTGCATCAAGAACAGATGTCGCGATTCTGTAAACGGCATCCATTAGACCAATCAAAGCGGACAAATTTGTTATGTCAGTTTACATCTTACGTGAATTTGTTACGTTGTTTACGAGGGTTCTGCAAAAGTTGTAATTACACATTTCCCCATTTTTCGAGGTTCATGTGTAACATATCAATTTTGTCCGCTTTAGATGTGCTATCAGGTACAATTCACAGAATTGCGATATCATTTTTTCTTGCTTAGTTACGGAGTTGTAAACTTGATTGTTGCGTTTTCTGAAAATTTGCGATTTTTGCCAAATGTTTATCAAAAATTGACGACCTAAATCGAAAATTCGAAACCAACAGTCACTAGATTTTAAGTTTTTCTTTTAAATGCAGCAAACCCCGTCAAATTTGGTGCAGTGGTTGCCTAGAAAAACGAATTCTCCTTTTACATGTATTTAGATAGGAGCACCCGAGCTAAAGCTTCCTCTTAACGACGATTTCTTTCAGTCACCCCATGCCATCTTTCAATGGCGTGATCACTCTTTCAAAGTTAAACGCGTAAAATGCCATTCATCCTCTCGTGCCAACTCATTCATTGGTCGCACGACCATTCAGTGTAACAATTTGCCATCACACATTGCCACAGAAACTGACACAAAAAAATTCCAAGATTTACTGCGCTGTGATGGCAATGTGTAATAATATTTTCTTAATTGTTCTTTTTTTCATCGATTCCTTTCGTATTATGCTTTACGTTTTCATTGCTGTTTTTTTATTATTGTTCTATGTATTGTCGTTGTTTTTTCTAATATGTTCTAATATTAATGAGTGTATCGCCCCCCCCCCCTATGCAATACCCTCCCCGTGAAGGCCTTTAGGGGTAAGATGAATAAAAATAAATGAACATGTGTAACGCTATATTTTTCTTTCTTTGCGTACTTAATGCTAAAGCTGTGTAACTAAGACGGCCAGCACATGACTTGGGCCAGATTCAAATTACGCTAAAACAAGCTGGGCCTGCTCGCTTTTAGTTTTGTAGGGCTACTGACTACGCTCTCAATTCAGCAGAGTTTCTCTTTCGTGCGGGCAGTCGCAAGCTGTCTGCAAGACAGGTCTAGCAGCGCCGGCTCCGCACCTGGTGGTCCGAATGAGGGCAGAAGCCAGCTCGTGGGCCGAAAAGATGACGTCGGGGCTGGCCAGGGTCACGGTCCAGTTGAGGCGCACGTCGAGCAGCGGGATGACCGGCGCGTGCGACAGCATCACCCGCACCGAGCCCGGGCGCACGTCTCGCGCCGGCGCGTCCCGGGCCAGCTGCTCGAAGACCAGCGAGTCGACGGGGAACAGCTCGAAGCCGTCGGCCAGCAGGTGAGGCCTGGCGGCGCCGAACTCGCGGCGGAAGGCGCGCACCAGCGACACCGTGTGCGGGTCATCCGGCTCGGTGCCCAAGTCCCGTTCGCCGGGCAGCACCACCGACACGCTGCAAGGACGCTCTGTTTTAGCGCGGCGCCTCGAATTGTGGGCGATTCCGTCACGTGCTGAAAGAATGGAATCCTCGAGCAGACCATGGGTCTGGTGGCAGGTCGGCAGTGCAGATTTTGTTGAGCGCCAAATGTTAAACGTGGCAATGAGCTAGTCACATTTCGCAACAAATGAAATCCGAGGATACCTAAGCACTTCTTATGAGTTGTGAATGCGAAAGCATTAATGTCCAATTGAACGTCACTGACCGGTCCTTCGCGTTATGAACTCCTGGGGGCAAACAAGCGCGCTGGGACGATTAGCCAATTCACGCATCCTACGTAGCACAAGGCCAATGCACTTCGATCCATGACGTCATGCTACTTCACCCGACCAACGTATGATCTCCAGAGTAAGCCGCGGTCACTGCTTTCATCGCGCCCGGCCTGGAAATGGAAATTTCGCTCCAAGCAGCATGATGTCATAAAGCAGAGTGCACAGGCCTTTTATCTCGGAGGCGCTGGTTTAGCCCACCGGGCAAAACAGTCGGCTTCCGAGCGTGGGTTCGTAGGTTGGAAACTAACTACCAGCAACGTTATACCTTTCGAAATGCTTCTGTTTTTTATACATACATACATACATACATACATACATACATACATACATACATACATACATACATACATACATACATACATACATACATACATACATACATACATACATACATACATACATACATACATACATACATACATACATACATACATACATACATACATACATACATACATACATACATACATACATACATACATACATACATACATACATACATACATACATACATACATACATACATACATACATACATACATACATACATACATACATACAGCGATTACCGAGGCAATGTTAGAGTGAAGGCGAGAGCGTGCGCGGAAAAGGAACGCGCTGATAACACAGGCTCGTGAGGGTGACGAGGCGTAGCGGCGATGCCCTCTACCCTCGCGCAACACCTGGCGCGCCAGGGCCCCAGCAGGTGTGACCTTTCGCCAGCTCTGCTCCGTGGAGGCGCGCGCGTGTCGTGGCGTCGCAACCAATGGAACTTGAGGAGCCGTTTCGCTGCCAGACGCCTGCTTTTTCGCTCAATGGGCCATTTGATGCTTTCGCGTCAATAAACGTCATCTCCTCAATATGTAGCTAGGTGCAGCGCTTGTTGTATATCCTGTTCTATGTGTGGTGTCTGCTCTTCGCGCCTTAAAAAATATCGCATCGTAAATGATTGCGAGGCTTTCAATATGAATTGGGGAATTTATTCCCGGAACTGCACAGTTGCTTATGACGGCCGCCCTAGTGAACGGCTCCGAATTCATTTGCGTAACCTGGGATTCTGTAACGCGCACCTAAAGGCACATGTGGTGACGTGGAGTAGAGACCGAACATCAGCTTTCTATGCTCAAGGCCCGAGTGCCAGTAGGGCTATACTGGTACAGATGCAAGCAAATTAGGAAGGCACACTAAGCTTCAGCAAGCCCCTTCCTTACAAGAAGAATAATTAGCTTTGCTGGTGCCGTATTTAGCCGATACCTTCCTCATTTTTTGCAATTAACCACGTGTCGCAGTGGTTGTGGAGCGCCTGATCAAGGCTGTGGCCAGACCTGCGAATGCGTCGTGCAAGTGCCTCTTGCGTGTATTCGCGGACCTCTTTCAGGCTCGAAAAAACACTTTCATGTAACACGCATTGAGAAACAGAAAGCTGAATCGGCAGTTTTTCATATTGCGCTACAATTTCTCATTGTCACTTTTCCTCTAACTACAATATTTGAGAAGTTCATTAATTAATTATGACTAATTATGTAAGTAGGCGGAATGCAGAACATAATCTGAGTACCTCCAAGCGACGGAAAGCAACATTACTTTGGTTCGGTCCAGCTACGTGGTATATGCATATTTTTAAGTTTTGTGCATGATAGTTGAGACCATCACCAGAAGCACCAGAATTCTATGCTGACCTGTAGACTACCCAAAGCAGCTGCGCAACCTTCAGGCTCTGTCTATGACTAGCGATGAAAATTAAAATTTGTAGGCATAACGTAAAGGCACAGGAAGAGAGCAGTGTGGATCAGAAAGCATGTGGAGATCGCCGATATTCTAGTTGACATTAACAGGGAAAAATGGAGCTGGGCAAGGCCATGTAATGCGTAGGTCAGATAACCGGTGGACCATTAGAATTACAAAGTGGGCGCCAAGCTGAAGGAAGCGCAGTCGAGAGAGAGAGCAAATAGTAAAGGAAAGGTAGGGATGTTAACCAGGACTGAGCCCGATTGGCTACCCTACACTGGGGAAAGGTTAAAGGGAAAAGCGCAGTCGAGGACAGTAAAAAAACTAGGTGGGGTGATAAAATTAGGAAATTTCAGGCGCAGGTTGGAATGAGCTAGCTGAAGACACGGGTAATTGAACATCGCTGGGAGAGGCATTCGGTCCCACAGTGGTCATAAAAACAAAGAAGGTAAAGAGGCTGGTGATGATGGAAGCACAGAACGAGAGCTTTTTTTTTTTAGTCATTTCGCCCCACAGCCGCCATGGCCGCGAATCGAAACCGCGGCCTCGTGCTCATAATCAGAGCAACACAGCGGCTGAGGCGCCGCGCCGGCTATAGGTTCTAATATAGATGTTTGCCTCTCTTTTCATTTCTCACCATCAAGGTGTCATAACACGTCATTAACACAGTCCAATCTTGCACAGCGCACAAACTACCAAAAACAACAGAAAGAGGAGGGGACAAACGCTCGTGAAACCGCTCAAATGTTATTTAGAATGACACGCGTAATTGTGTATCGTTATCCGGTGAGCGTATTTCACCGGCTAACGAACGTTGAAAGTTACCGCTCAGCGCAAGAGGCGCCTATAATTGGGTATCGCTAGTTTCCCGAATGTTATCGCTGGTTCTATCTGTTCGTCTGTTTTCGCCGAACCCAGTGCAACTATATTCCATGCGCCACGCGAGCAGCTGCAATGACGCTGGAATCACCGACGAATCACGTATCGACAGTCGACGCGCTTGACCCGATCAGATGCTCGACGATGGCAGACTTCGCTCGCCGCTATCGTTGTGCTTCAGTGTTACTTGTTTTGTTGCGCACAAGTTCGCCCAATAAAGGGTTAAATGCATATCTCACAGTGTTTTGACACTGCGTCGCTCTTCACCGTCACTACGACGTGGCAAGGTTATGTAAACATTGAAAAGGAATTATGCGGATCACGTATATGATAGACGTCACGCAATCCAGAACAATCAATATAAGCAATCGTTTGATAAAGAAACTTGATTTACCAACAAACTTGTCTTTACTCTCGATGATGTTTTACACCACTGCCAATTTCACGTGTCTGCTCTACGCGGTGCTTCATAAAGACCAAGGTATCCGCAAACAAAGGCACGCAGCCGCAATCATGGCAATGGCTATGGCAATGTGCGAAAAGGCAGCTGCTTTTGATACACGTCATTTAAATTATTCATTTTGAACGTTCATGTAGTCTGTATCACTTCTAAATAAAATTTAGAAGAGCAGCGCTTGTCCCGTCTTTTTGTTGCCTCTGATAGCTTCTGCGCTGTGCAACAACTGATCATTTTCAAATCGCCCACTTTTATATACTCCGTTGCAGACATGAGGTACACCGCTGTGAAAGCTACGCTAGTAGTTCGGTTACGGACTGCTTGGAAACTTATCACTCCTCGCGTTCTTTCCATACGTCGGCACAGGCCAACGGTGCTTGTTCGCCATAGCCCAACGTCTCCTGGATAGCGCGAGGCCGGAGCACTTGCATTCGTGACGTCATGCCACCTTGCCCGACTGCCATAGAATCTAATGGGGACGCTCCCAAGTCAGCCACGGTGATTCTGACGTCACCGCTTTCGTCACGCCGGGCTTGGAAATGGAAATCTCGGTCCAAGTAGCATGATGTCATAAAACAGAATGAACAGGCCTGCTATCTAGCAGGCGCTGGCTAGCCTGGACGTAAGGCTGCCGCTACAGGATGAAAATGAAAAACGCCCGAAAAGAAAAACACCTAAACGCACATTAATCTAAAACACCGAATTAGCAGCAGTATGCGGGTTTATGTTTCTAAGGATCAATTTTTTTTTTCGAACACTGAGCCTATATATAAAGTGAAGTTTCGCACAACAGCGGTGGGAAACATTAGGGGTGTGACTCGAGACTTCTGAATAAATAATCGAATGGTGTCTTATCCGATTCGGTCTTCGAATCGAACAGCGACTATTTGCAAGGGCAATATTTCGCATATTTTAAAACGTCAACTGCGCCTAAGTAAACATAAAATTGGAGCAAAAGTACGGTAAATTTTCCCCCCCGTAGCCACAGTATAGGCATAAGACACCGAAGCACTTATGAGTTGTGAATGCGGCAGCATTTTGTCCACTGAATGCCGCTGAGCGGTGCTTCGAGTTTTCCGCGGCGAATAATGTTTTCGAGTTTTGCTGCAGGGTACGTTATCGAGTCATGCAGATCCGCTGCTGTTTCACTGCATCGGATTGAAGCATTTGCCCTTCGCCTTTCTGTCCTGAACGCTCACTGCGTTCCTCGGGGCTCGTCGCCACCGCTCCGTGTTGTGGAGCCAACAGACGCTCGCGTTCTGATAACGATAGTAATCTAAAGAAAATGGCGCTTGATTCTGCAACCCCTCAGGGAGCAGTGCGAAGCGCCGTCAGGGAAAAAGGAGTGGGTAGTGGATAGAGAAAGTGGGAGGGTGAGGCCCCACTATGTGCGACAGGTGGCAGTCCTCATGTCCACCGTGGAGGACGCCAAGGCCGGCGGGGACCTCGTGATGCTCTTGCTGATCGACGTACATGTGCCCTACAGCAGACGGCAGCCTCTCTCCTTCAAGAGAGACTTGGGGACCACCTTCACATCTTCGTCGATGGATCCGTGATACCGGATACTGGCTCATCCACAGCAGACTGCGTTGCACCGGCCCTACGAAAGAGCAAGCTGTGCCGTCTCCCGGGGCACGCAAGTTCTACCGCAGCAGAGTTAGCAGGACTCCACCTTGCTGTGGACCTACTTGCAGAGGAGCTACCAGCGACCCCGGAAGCCATCTTCTGCGACTCCAAGGCGGCGATGTTCTGCCTGCAGAACCCTGACTGGGCTAGCCTTGGGGTAGCGCTACTCTCCTCAAGACTGACGGCCCTTCAGGACGCAGGATGCTCAGTATCTTTGCATTGGCTACCGGCACACGTGGGAATCCCGGGCAATGAAGAGGCGGACACTCTGGCCTAAAGTGCCCACCACTCAAGCGTACCCCTCAGCCCTGCTGTAACGGCCGCAGATTTGAGGCACAGGCTGCGCCGGCTCATCATCACCTGCCACCCGGACAAACGGGTATCCCTGGGCCGGCCTCCACGGCCTCTTCCACAGCACGGCCTCCTACGAAGGGATGCCTCGTTGCTGCTCCGACTGCGAGTTGGCTGCTACTGGACGGCAGCCCGCCGGCACCGCCTTGGGAAAGCCACCTCGCCTGTGCCTCCTGTGGTGAACCAGAAACTCTGGAACACCTCCTGCTGGCCTGCCCTGCTCACCTGCAGCACCGCGGTCGACTTCTGCAAGAGTTCCACTGCCTGGGGCTCCCATGTTCACGACAGGAAGATATCCTCTTCCCCTGTCGTAATCAGCTACCAGCCTTCCTAAGTGCCGTCGAGTACCTCGACTCGTCGGGGCTCTCGGCGAGACTATAGGACATTTCTACAAAGACGGATGGCCACACCACCTCTGGCTTCCTGATCGGCCACTACTTCGCTTTCATCTCTACGACCCTCTACCTTTCTCCCTCCTACCCTCTCTCTCTTTTAACCCCATCCCCTCCACCCTGCTGGGGCTGAGCCGTGCTCCCGCATGGGTTGCAGAAAATAGCGCTAGCCTTTTCTCCTTCCCCTCAAGAACCACTTCTCTCTGGCAGTCCTCGGCAAAGGAGTCGCGTTCCCAGCCCCGCTTCGCTGCATATGGACAATGTTCTGTGTGGCTCTCCCTATCCGCTCCGTCGAGGCGCGCTTGTGACGTAGCGTCGCGGCGATGCCTTCTCCCCTCGCGCAGCAGCCGACGCGCGATGACAGGCCTGTGTTCCGATTCACCCACTCTGCGCCCTCGAGGCGCGCTCCTGACGTGGCGGCGCAGCCAATGGGAATTAAGGCGCCGTTTCGCTGCTACAGATGCCGCCGGCTACCTCGTTCAATGGGCCATTTGACGATTTCGCATCAAAACAGGAGAGCTTGCGTAGTGCAGCAGGCTGTGTCACTTAGGTAGCCATGCCTTACAGGCCCTACAGCGATCATTCGCACTTTCTGAAGAGCCCTGTGGATGCGGAGAAATTGCTTGTTTGCGCCTAATGCTCCATTTATGCTTTTAATAAACAGCGCTTCATAAAGTATTGTGCAATGACAGAAACTTGCCAACCTTAAGGATACTGGGCTGTGACCATCGTGTTAATTGTGATAATGGCTATTCATTATTCTAAAACTATTCCAGAGGTATTCGATATTCCATTCGATTCGCTTCTGGCACCATTCGATTCCTACCTGATTCGGTCTTAAAATCACTATTCGCTCGTCCCTAAAAAAGATCGAACTCTTCCAAAGTGCGAACGCAGCCGCTGCGAGAGCGTCTCTTTAACCTAGACGGCGTTGCAGTTGATGTCTGAAACGAAGTGCACAATTCGCCCAGCGCGTGCCGGTCGGCGTCGCCGCTCACGTGGACTCGTTGAGCGGCCCGAAGAGATCCCAGAAGCGCCGCCTCAGCGCCTCCGTCTCGCCGGGCAGCGCCGGCGGCTCGGCGAACAGATCGCCCAGGAAGGCGACCGCGTGCGGCTGCACGTGCTCCAGCGCGGCTCGGAAGGTGCGCCGCACGAACCGCTCGTCGTCCCACGCCAACAGCGACTCGAACGCGCCCGGCGAGCGGGACAGCCGCGAGTCCGCCACCAGCAGCAGCCGCAACTGCACGCAGCCGCCGTGAGGGCCTGGAAACTCTGCGAGACTCGCCGGTCGGCCGCAAATGTTCCAGTGCCACAACATCGAGGGTACCCTGAAGGGAAATGCTGACTCACACCTTCATGACTGTACCTTGTTTTTGCCTTCGTTCTTATGTCTCCGCTAATTTTTACGTTACTTGCAGTTCTACCCACTCTTGCTATAGCCATAATATAATTCTACAGCATAAATAAATAAATACAACAAATTTCAATCGAGACAGGCGTTCTGTATGCTGAGAAATTATGTTCTCTACAGGGGTAAAGCTTCCCTTTAAACCAACATTTTTGCACTGCAATGTTGACAATTGGGCGAGTTGGGGATTGAACGTTTTAGTGTGTGAAGCCTCGCACAGTACGGACGACAAAAAAAATAGAGCTGCTTGTTCGTCTATTCTCTGTGCCGTGCGCACTGTGCACTGCTTCCCACTTGCGGCGTCGCTGTCCGGCCGTTCCTCTATAGCTCTGTGATAGCAGTCTCCTTTGTGCCACCGATGTCATCAATTAAAGGCTGAACAAAAAAAACAGCCCCTCAGCCCTTCCTCAACCTGTAGGCTGTTTTACAGGGCGCGATTGGGGCGAAAGAAATCGTTCCGCCGCGCACGTCGCAGGGCGATTTTCACTGACAGCTTTCACATGCGTCTGCGGCAGCGCGATTTCCGTCGCAGCGATGCGCAAGGTTGCCCCGTGCTCACGAAGCACCCATGCCTGCATCGTTTAAACAACATGCAAACTAGCCAAATATTCAAATTTTCTTATTATTATTCGGTATTTTAATAGGTACACCATTTTTTAACATTTAAAAGCGTTGAGACTTTACGACAGCTTGCACATGCGGTGACCGAGACACTGCACAACACCGCAAGAATGAGCGTGTGGCTTGTGCGGCGTCGGTGTGGTGGTTCCGTTTAGTACACTCTAGTTTCGTTGTTACTATGGAAGCCACAACTTTTTTCCTGGATGAGTACTTGCTTCTACAGAAGGACAAGCTACAGTTGAGTGTGCATGTATAAGCAGCTAGCACAATTTGTAGCAGTGAAGAGGTTGACGATGGTGGCGATCGAGTGCGTACGTACCTTATGTCGAAGCGGCGTCCTTCTCCCGACCTAGGTAGCGTGCAGCTTCTCCTTTTAAACGAATTGTGTAAGCGGAAGTGTTGTATACTGATATCGCGTGTCACACTGCATTTAAATAATAATCGCTTATCGGCCACGCAAGTAGCAGTCGGCAGATCACATGTTCATCACCCTATAAAAAGGGCACAGCATCAATAAACGTTGTCTGTTCCACCCTGGCGTCCGGCTGATACACCACAGGAAGAAAAAACATTTTTATGCGACTCCTAAGCCGCAGGCGCTGGTGGGTACGCCCTATTAAAACAACTAAAACTGGCGCCGACATTGCTCCGCAGAGCCACCACCACGCGGTAAAACAGGAAAGCGCCTATTTTGACGGCGCTTTGTTTCGTCACACATTGCGCCTCCCACATCGCGCAGATCGCTGCGACTCAGCGACGGCCCAGGTACCCCAGGTGGTCGAAATTTCCGGAGTCCTCCACTACGTCGTGCCTCTGAATCAGAAAGTGGTTTTGGCACGTAAAACCCCATAATTTAATTTTTTTTTCAGTGACGGCGCGACCAACTTGTCGGAATCCAGTCGCAGATAGTCGACGACGTCGCGGCGGTCGCTGAGCAACGAAATTCGCTGTGTCGCTGACGGAAAATCGCGCCATGTGAAACAGTCTTGTCGCGTAACTACGGAAAACTGACGCTACAACTTCACAAAAGAATCCACGTATAGCGTCAGCGCTAAGAGCAGTATTTATTTATTTATTTATTTATTTATTTATTTATTTATTTATTTATTTATTTATTTATTTATTTATTCATTCATTCATTCATTCATTTATTTAAACCACTCTCAAATCTCGGAAGTGTTAAAAAGAGGAGTGTTAAAGAAAAAACACATATGCACGCAAGTTAACAAAAAGCATGGTATACAGCAAATTTGAAATTCTTACAATCTGGGATGCGAGCGGTGGAACCAAGAAGGCGGTTTCATCTGAAGCTTTCTTGTGGATGAAAGATGTGTTAAACGAGCTCGTATGGCAAGCAGGCACTTGTACCCGTACCTTAAAGCAGTGGCCTGACCTTGATTAACTGTAGGTAGGGGGAGAAAAATGGTCTCCTTCAAAAGAGGTTGTAAAGATAAATTTTATGAAACAGGCCGAGGCGCGAACACCTATGAAGCATTAAACGATCGAGAAGGTTTGAACTAGTCTTTATTGAAATATAGTTGAGCTATATCAATATCATTAACAGCAGCAGGCAACTTCAAGTCGACTGTGCGATGAAGCCTACTTCCAGTGATGTCTGTTTTTTTTTTTTTCCTGTGTCAGCTGAGTTCCATTCTATGCTGTCAAATTTCCTGAACGCATCACATCACCTGACCCCATGCGTCAATCACATTTCGTTTCCCGCCACTACGAACACATTCTATAACCGACCACCGCTTGCTTGCTCTACGCGCCTCAGCTTCTTGTCTCTAGCAGAATATAAGGTACGCCTAAATTATGCTTGCTAATCCGTGCCGCTTTCTTGCTGTCCTCTAAATAATGCACCATACCGCAAAATTGGAGCGGTCCTTTTGGTTCGCTAGAATACTGTATATTAACTAGGGATATTACAGCCAATTAAGAATGCTGCAACGGACATAAACCTTTAACAGATAAAGACGAACTCAACTAAGAAATGTTTCATCACAGTAGAAAGCCCACATATACATGAGCCACATGGAGTACATGCACCCGCCTATTAGCTTTTGCTACTGTAGCCCTATTTTCCTCCCGTGATCAGGGTCGCATGTGAATGTATGTGACCTAGATAAAAGCCCTTGATAAATAAATCAATATCCCAAATAAACCTAGATATACCTAGATAAATAGCCCAAGAAGTAAGTCCTACTTCGACAATTGTTTGTAAGCGACTTGCGATGAGGAAGAAGTCGGGCGAAGGCGGTGGCAAGAATAAAACCACACAAAATACAAAATATAAAAGAGGAAGTACTAAATCTACGGTTCTCCCAATCGAATGGTTTCGGCCCAATGCGTATGCTTTCTGCATTGTGCGAAGCTGTGTAAATTTTAACGCTGTAACGTTAAGGGTCCGTCTCGCAGAAAATTTGGTCTCGGCGGCGTTGTCCGTTAGAGAAAAATCATCCCGAACCACGCATCTCTAAACACGCAGGCCCTTCGGGGTGGCACAGAGGCGTTACCGAACTAACTGAATTTCTCAAATTAAGATGCGTCGGAAAATTCGTAAAGTACGACTTGCACCTAACCTACAGACATGATAGCGTCGAAATGTAATTTGAATGTACGAGAAAGGATAATTCTGTTGCGCGGAAAAACTAGAAAGCAGACCCCTTTCCCTGCTGCCGTTTGGGGTACAGCGGCCGTAGACGCTAGGTGTGTATCCTAGGGAAACCTAGTTAGTGTGTCGTTGTCTTTAGCTTAATGAAGTGTGTTCGAGGTTAGTAATTATGAATATCATAATTATGAACAAAAATTAAGTTAATTTGAGATGCTTCCGAGCCAATTGCGTCTAAGCGTGTAAGCGTGGTGGTTTTAAGCCAGTGCGAGGCAGTAACGTCAATGGCGTCCTCGTAGCAAAGCTGCCGTAGCGGTACAGCTTTGATTATCTACTGAAGACGGTCACATTTGCGTACACAGCACGATAAGATGTTACTGGGAGTGTTACTGGAGCTTTAAAACGAGATAAAGTTGTTGCACGTGTTTTACATGGGTGTCTAAAAATGACACATTCATTTATTTTATAAACATGCCAGGTAGACGGAATACAACTCTCTCGACTAGGCTGACAGTGTACGCAGTCGTAGTCTATGTGCAGCGTCTGCATTGTTAGCTACTGAAAAGCGGCTTATAATGCACGACATTCTGATTCACAAATTCGTGCCAGTTAGCGCTCATCTGTTCTTCGTGAACAGAAAGCTAAGCTTTGCAACTGTATACCAGGTGTTACATACAAACTCGCCCAACGCGTGGACGGTAACCAAAGGAGCACTTATGAACTTAAACATTCTGCAGATCTAACGCACATTTTAGAATTACGTGAAGCGAAGCTGTCGTAAAGCGTTTAATTAAACGCTTTACTAACGGTGATGCGTTCAATATTGTCTAAATTCGTCCTATGCAACGTGTAATCTCATGGGATGTTTATGTTTATGCACCACAAAGGTACCACTTTACTGCCGTGCCATTTTTAAGCCTATGCACTGCATCGCTCACAAGCTACGCCAAAATATAAACTCCAAATCAGATAGATGCACAATGTAAGAAGTATTGGAGCCATGTTACAAGGACGAAGGTAATATATGATGCTTGTCAAAGAATCGTGATGGCATTCGTATGCGCAGAAAAGTAAGACACGTGTAGAGTAACATGTAGGTCATTCACTACCTTTTGTGTCACAGTCGGGCATACCCCTTCTGAAGGATCGGCCAACAACGGGCGCACCCTCAGAGGCACATGCAGAATGTCAAAATAAAATAAAATAAAATTCACTCAGGAACTCCTCTGGGAGTTGTCTAAGAACGCGTAGGCGTTCTGCCACTTGCTCATCTCCACGCAGCCCGGTATCGTTATCAATGTTATGGATGGATGGAATAACTTTAATGAAAGGTGCTGTGAGCTACGGGGCGCAAGGCCCCATGGAGCGGGCTACTCCCACGTTGGGACCGGGAGTTGTAACTCCCTGGCCGCATCGTGGGCTCGCTGGACGGCCCAGAGCTGCTCCGCCAGGTCCGTGCTGCGTTATGCTTCTTGTAGCCTGGCGGAGTCTTGATTCTTGTTTGCGTGGGTTCGACTACACGGCCAGAGCAAGTGATATACGTCTAGTGTGCTATGGCAAGTTTCGCACTATGATGTTGTGTATAGGTCAGGCATGTAGTGATGTAGTCTCTTGTGCATGTGCTACGTGTTTTTTTTTTTAAGCATTCTGAACGTGAGGGCTTGAGGCCTGGTGAGATTGCGAGGTGTTGTGTATATTCTGTGGTCTAGATAAAAATGGCTTGCGATCTCGTTATAGTGGAGGGAGGGTCCCGATTCTCGCTGGGATGGTCATGACCGGAATAGGTGGCAGCGCGGAGGGTTAGGTCTCGCGCGCTCCTGTCAGCCATCTCATTGAGGTTGGGAGGGGCATCCTCGATCTCTCCGAGGTGTGCCGGGAACCAGCCGATAGTGTGATGCTGCAGTGGGGCCGATCTATTGAATATTTGCAGTGCTTGGCTTATGAAACTCGATCCGACCAGTATAAACGACAGCGCTGCGGCGACACCAACAGCTGCAGACTGCGGCGCACGGTGAATTAATCACGCAAGCAAGCTGCTGCAGGTAGCGGCGCAAGGTGCGCTGATGACGTTCCGATCATTATCAGCTGTTATTGCTCTTCAGTGGCTTATCCATCCACGTCGAACCATTATAAGCCATGATCACCCGTACTCCGGCGGCAGCTGTGCGTTGTGTTCTCGCCGCTTAGGCGCCTGCGTACGTTGGGGCCGCGCGGCTCCTATCTGGAAAGCGATCTGCGATGGGGACCCAGTGCGCCGAGTGGTGATAGCTTCGTGCGTGCTCTGTTCTCGCCGTTCGCGTTGAAGCGAGGCGCGTGCGCCCTATCTTGAAAGAGATCTAGTCTTACGTGACGTACGGGTCGTTTTCCTCCTTATGTATGTAGGTATTACGTATTTTTCCGTTACGCAAAACAGAGGTGCGCATATACTAGGTCAGCATACAATGCACAAGCATGTATTGTATTGTAGCAGACAGCAAAATTCTTACCATTGAGCTAAATCAACCCATTCGCTGGTACTTTATTCGGTGCACGTATAAACTTTGTATATATCGCAATATATATTCGCCGATATACCGAACGACCCAACAGCAACCAGCAACCAGGCAGCCATGCTAATCCCGCGAAAGTAGAAAAGAAAGCTTCGCTTTAAGATGGTTCAACTTTTGCAGCATGTTTTGGAACATATCGTTAACATTCTTGGTCGGCCAATCGAGAAGTGCGCTTGAAGGCGGATATTTGTTGGAGGGAGAATATTTAGGTAGCGTTTGTTGCTTCACTGGGTAATTCTTTTAGGGAACCGAGTTTACCTCTCGCACATCTGTAGCGATGGTTACGTCTGAAGCTCGTTATATTAGTGCTGATGCATAGGGTGTGTTTTCTTTTTTGGCAGCACAAAATTTTTTAAAGCTGCTTTTAGCAGATAGCACAATTCTAACCCTTGAGCTAATTTACTCAATGAAGCGACCATTCTAGGAGAAATAATAATGCTCCACTGACTGATTAACATAATTGTACGAATTACCATAATAATTACTTTCCGGCACATATTTCAATCAACGGATAGCAAGCGAGTGAGTTTGCAAGGCATATCGATTTCCAAGGATGGCCCAGTTTTCCATATGTGCTCCGTGAATGTTGAGGTAAAAATGCATTATTGTTTAACTTCTTTAAGAAAAACAAAAGCAACCAGAACACTGTTACATTTCGTCGGACACTTTGAAAGTTATTGTCTAGTCCTGAGCGTTTGTTCCAAGTGAATATGTCTTACCTACTCACTAGCTACAATTAGAAGAGTGAAATGTGTGCCTTAAAATAATTAATTTCAAAAATAATTGGCGTAATTAGGTTAGCTTCTCAATTAATCATTTTGATTGCTAACGACCGCCTCATAGAATATCTTAGCTCAGTGATTGGAGTTGTGCTATCAGCGACGGGCATTCTGTGTTTCTTTTTTTTTTTGGTGGAACTGAAATAGAAAAGCCCTTGGTATGATTACAGGAGCAGCAGAACCCAGCAGCCTCGGTCGGCAAAGGTTTGCCCTGCAGCTATTTGTTTCTCTGCACGTATTGGGGCACCCACCTTCGAGAAAGAGACCGTACACCCAAGAGGTGGCGAGATGTGGCGGAAGCGAGTATACGCACGACGCGACTGTGCCGTCACGCGGCATTTGCAGAAAACTCCGAAAGTACCCTGTTTTGTTTGGTTAGGTTAGGTCAGGTCAGGTTATGATAGGTTGCCCACCTCGCTACAGCCACTGCCAAAGCAAAGCCAGACAAAGCGTCGAACTGTGTCCGAACGAGCAATTAGAGAGGGTGAGAGGGTTACCCGAGGGTACTTTCAGAGTTTTCTGCAAATACCGCTAGCGCGGCGCAGTCGCGTCGTGCGTGTTAGTGCGTGTACTCGCTTCCACGAGACCCCACGACGTCGTGCGTGCACGGTCGGTCTTTTCGCGAGGCAAGAAAGTATTAGCGGCGAGTGGTCGTCGTACCTGGCTCGGTTTGTGGAAAATCTCGGGCCAGTTCTGCCAGGGGCTGTACACGTACACGGCGTAGTCGAAAATGAACGCGTACGCCAGCAAGGCACCCAGTGAGGCTCGCAGGCGCCCCTTGGTCAGCTGCATCGTTTCTCGGCGATCCCGATCGTCCGCCTCGGTGGCAACGGGCAAACCCTGCGCGTGGCTCACGTGTGCCAGACCTCTTTCGGCGAAGAAGGTCGCAATGATGATGAATACGCGCTCATTCTTTTTGCGAAGAAAACGAAAATTATACCGACATTTGATGTCCGAACCAATGCAGCAATCAATACCACACTTGAGGCGCGCTCGATATGCATAATCGGAACAAGCCGGTGACGTAATCATCCTTCCAAAATTCTGATAGGTAAGATATATGTATAATTTAGTTAAGAAAAACCATGACCCATTCCACTCTGGGAAGGTTGACGACCAGCGAAGCTGTTTGGCACACGACACAGCGGTTACACAATCTTGAACAAAGGTACGAACACATTTATTTCCTAATCGGTGATCATCGTGACAACAGATACGCACGCACATTCTCGTATCTTCCCTGTTATTAGATGCGTAAGTATTTGTAAGCCTACCCAACGAGAAATTTGTCCGACACCAATGAATGGCTCACGGCAAGCAAAAAAATATATATTATCTGCCTTTTATTGCCTGAACACATGTGTAAAGTCTGCCCGACTCTTGGCCAATCCCCGTGAATGGGTATGCGCCAAACACATCAAGGTCATCATCATCATCGTCATCATTATCTACCTATGGGTATACTGGTCTTGAAAATGGTGCCCATTGATAACTAATCTACTGAAAATGCATATCCAAGTGATGAGACGTATAAACTTTTCCACACAGTGAAGCGATTTTGCATCAAATTCGAGGGCTGGGTATTTGCGCGCGCAGATTTGTTGAGGGACAGGAAAAATCCACGGAACCCTAGCCATAAGCAGCGTCGCTGTAAAAGGCAAATACGCTAGCTTGAACTTCCAAGGAATAACCTTCCACTTGCAAAGACAAAGAAAAGAGGAGAAAGGCAAATAAAAGAAAATTGGAGTTCAGCCCGAAAGGCGAAGCACCGATTGCTATAGCAAATTACTAGATAGCTGTACGAAGTAAGGATAGTAGTTTTATCGGCTGTATAAACTTGTAGACCATCGCTTACTAACTAAATTAACAACGATAGAATGTGTAAGCGTGACTTAACGAGGACGTAGAAAGAAACACACACAGAGAGACAGCGCTGTCGTTGTGTGTCTGCATCTTTCTACGTCCTTGTTCAGTCGCGCTTACACATTCTATCATGGATTCAAACTAATTAGCCCGTCAACGTGTTTTAATTAAATTAACCAGCACGATATCACGCGCGCACAGGTAAACATGAGCACATCTCGCACGATGAGCGCGGAAACTCCCTGTGAAAATTGTGGCGTGAGGAATCGCGGCAGCAGCAAGCGAATTGACCTTCATGCATATCTCGCTTCAGCGTGAACGAACCGTCGAAAGCACAGCGCATACGAAGCTACCGGCACCACGCGCACTCTGCAAACATTGCAGATCACTTAGAGATGAGGCCCGCGCAGGCGCGCACTTTAGCCACGTCGCAGACCGCTTTCAAGACACACGAGCGCTGGCAACGGGTCCCTACGGCGTCCGGGATTTGCGTGGCCAACGCCGCAGAAGACGCCGCGGTTGTCTCCACTTTGTACAGAGTGGCGGGCGAGGGGGACATCGAGGCGCCGTGGCAGCAGCCGGAAAATGACACCCCGTGGCTACTCTCGTCACGCACGCACACAACTATTCTGCGGTGACGCTAGGCTGTGCTCGTAGTACTGAAAGCCACGCGCTCCTGTGTTCACGCTCAAAAAGATCAAGATAGCACACATGAGCAACGAACGTGATCACGTGTGGCCGAAAGGGCGAGTATCTGGAGGATATAGTAGTACTGACGCCGCATGGCATGGACAGACCATTGAAAGTATCGCTGCCACAGTAAGATGTGTCACTGGCCTCATACACCATTCTCTTAAGAGCAAGTTTGGTGGCAGTCAAATTAAAATGACCATAACCGAGAGACAAAGCAAAGAGAGAAAAGGCATGCAGGTCAACTAGATGAGCGTCTAGTTTGCTACCCTATACTGGGGGAAGGGAAAGGGTTAACAGAATGAGAAAAGCGGGATAGAGGGAACGCTGCCTGGGCACGCAGCAAAGCGTCTTAAAATCAGTCAAGTTCACGCGAGTGCTCCACCGACAAATTAGGCTGCCGTCATTCTGCTGTCTGAAGACAACCTTCGTGCTTCGGCATAGCTTGGGATGCACGTTGAAGTCACCTGTGAAGACCATGGAATCACTGCTCGTCAGCAGTAGGTTGCAGTACGTGGCAGTATATCGTTGAAGTAGAACCCAGCCTTTAAGACTTAAGTGCGAATAGAATGCGGCGGGCGAGCCATGATGCCTACTTAAGACTTGCAAGTACTGAATGGAGAGCATCCAGCACTTGCATTGCAATCGAATTAATTAATTAATTAATTAATTAATTAATTAATTAATTAGTTATTTATTAATTATTAATTAATTAATTAGTGGTTTATTTCATCATCGGTTCAGCATACATATCCAGTGGTACAGCGGGAAGGGGCGGCGAAAAGGCAACTGAATGCCTGACAATGCGCCAATCCCCGCCCAAACTACGATATTGCACAACACTCAGCTTGTCACTTTGTAAAACATCAATGTAGTAAAAAAGGAAAAAAAAGAAAAGAACAACAAAATTATTGCAGTACACTCAGCCTGTAATACATAATACATAAATATAATACTACATAATGACACAAAATGTAACACTATTACATGTAATACATAAATGCAGAGGAGAAAAAAGGAACTGAGCCGGGGTTTTAATAACTAGAACATAATTGATATCAACAGCTTATCGACAAGAAATTTTCATGGCTGAATTTTGAGGCACAATACAGTTCTGGAAGAAAGTATGCAATATAAGCAAGTCTTACACGGAAGAGAAAGAGCCAAAAAAAAAATGTCATGTTTGAAGCGCCATTAGATAAGCATGCATCTTTTTTTTTTAAATTGCTACTGATCGGATTTCATTCACTGTGCTCATGGCCGTCATATTGGAGTTCAAAAATGAATGAATAAGGTGCGTTAGTTTTTGCTTGCTGTAGTTGGTTCGAATCCTT
This sequence comes from Dermacentor albipictus, assembly GCF_038994185.2. Taxonomy (NCBI): domain Eukaryota; kingdom Metazoa; phylum Arthropoda; class Arachnida; order Ixodida; family Ixodidae; genus Dermacentor; species Dermacentor albipictus. The sequence goes on from NC_091824.1 coordinate 18,587,454, forward strand.
TCACTGTAATAGGTGGTTTTCCTAAGATTATACGTGTGTGTTTTCCGGGAGTAGGTATCCTGAAATATATCTGCGTCCGATTTAATTTGATTGTAGATGACTGTCGCTAGTTTTCTATAAAATGTATTTTCGAATTTTAATACGCTGTGCTTATGAAAAAGTTTAGCAGAAGGCGTTCGGCACGGAACATTTTAGATTATACGCAAGATTCTTTTCTGGAGCCTGTGAATAGTATCTTTATTTGTTTTTGTTGTTGTGCCCCAGATTAATAGGCAGTAATGTATGCGCGAGTAAACTAAAGAGTCGTAAAGATGCTTTGTCACCCAGAGGGGTAGTAAACATCTGATTTTGCCAATTATGCCAATGGATCGCGATATGTGGGTGCGAAGATTATCTATGTGATTGGACCAACTCAATGTTTCATGAAAGGTAACGCCTAGAAATTTTCGAGTCTGGACGCGCTCTGTCAAAGCTCCTTGGAATGTGAGCTGCGTATTGCGGAGAATAGAATGGTTTCGTGTTTTAAAAATGATTTACCTTGTTTTCTTAATGTTTAATTCCAGCTTATTTGTTCTCAGCCATAGCGACAAATTGCTGAGCCAAAGGTTTGCTTCTTGTACTAGAGTAGACATATCCTTACCCGAAGAAAAGACGTTAGTGTCATCGGCATATAATATAATATCTGGTGTTAGAGGTACGTTTACGATGCCATTTATATAAAATAAGAATGGAAGTGGCCCAAGCACAGAACCCTGTGGGACACCTTACTTGATCTTGCCCATTTGTGACTTCGAGTGCTGCATATCTGTATACTGATATCGATTAGTAAGGTAACTTCTTATTAACTCAAGGGGCGTACCTCTTATTCTATATTCATTCAGCTTTTGCAAAAGAATCCCATGCTTGATCGAGTCAAAAGCTTTCTTAAAGTCGAGAAATATTCTAACTGTGTGATGTTTTTGCTGAATATGTTCAATAATTTTATCTTTAATAGATAATGAGGCCTTTTCAGTACACTTGTTCTTCTGAAATCCGTATTGATGTTCGGTTATAATTTTTTTTAAGCTACAAAAGTTTGCAGTTCGTACATATATGACACGTTCTATAATTTTCGAAAAAATGGGCAAACAAAAATGGGCCTGTAGTTATTCATGTCATTTTCATTACCACCTTTGTGAACAACGGATACTCTAGCAATTTTCAATTTCTCCGGGAACGTTCTAGTGCTCAAAATAAGGTTGCAAATATGCGCAAATGGTGCGCTAATGTGCTCTGAAACTGCTTTTAGAGGTTCTGCCTTTATATTGTCAATTGCATTGCATTGCACTTCGCGCTGACGCAGTGTGCATGTTATTCAAGAGCATTCGAAAAGTATTCATCAGAGACCGGAGCATCATAACCACTTGCCGGTCTTCTTCAGGCAATTTGTCAGGAACCCGCGCTGCGTACTCTACAACGGCGCACAGCAGTATCACTTGACGTGGCTCCGGCTGTGGTATCGGCTCTGGCATCGGCTGTGACGAAAAATCCGCAGGACGAATATTTCTTCAACTGCGAGGCTTTTCTTTCGGGGAACCCATATGGGTTTCCTTTGTAGCAATTGCTACGAACGGGTGGATATCTCATTTTACTTTATTTAATAATTTTGTAACCTAACTCGGGTTAGATTGATAAACAAAGCTTTCTTTATCGGAGGAAAGGGCCTCTTCGTGTTGCCCTATGGGATGTCTTTCTTTTCCGACATGGTAGCAAAATTAGCCGCGGTAGCAAGGCCTGGCATGTAAAGCGCCAAAGCCACGATCTGGTTAGGAGGCATCCCGGGGTGGGGCAGCCCGAATTGATTTCAACCACCTGGAATTCCTTAATGGGCTCCCAATGTGCAGTACACGAGCGTTTATGTATTTAGCTCCCATCGAAATGCGGCCGCCGCGGTCGAGATCGAATCCGCGACCTCAAGCTTAGCATCTCTACGACATGGCCACTAAGCTACTAAGTAGGCAATTAACCAACCTGAGTGACAAACTTGGGGAAGACTATTTCAAAACATGAGCACAGTAAAAAAACCGAATAAGGTGAATTTGATTTATGATTCCGCTGTCTTCAAGTATCCAACACAAATACATACCGTAAAAGCAAAAATTAAAAATTCCTTATTTTTTTAATTATTGCTCGTTACTGCTATGCACACACTGCCCGCCAAAACTGTGCAAATAATTTTTGCACGTTTCATCTGTGAAGCTAGAATGCAAGGTATTAATTTAGTGAAACTTTAACAGTGTTGGAAAGACCTGGTGCGGTGTGCCGGCGGCAAACGCGTGCTACTGTTCGGCGAGATATAGTTCGTTTAGTGCGATTGGAAAATAAGTTAAAGCAATGTCCCCCTCCCTCCCCCCTTTCTTTTATTACAATCTTTTTTATTTGCATCATTGCAGAAATAGTCGAGGACCGGGCCCTTTCATAACGTACGTACAAGTGACATTCCAGTGAAAATAAAAGTTCCTCGTAGAAGAATAGCTATGGCAATAATTTATCGGATTACGCTAAGGTAGGTTGTCTCTAGGTAGGTTAAGTCAGCAACCGAATTCGTCCCAGCCCACTAGCGGCACGAACCATAAAACATGCTGCGCAGCAGTTCACTTCAAATAATCGGTGCCTAGCGCGTTTATTAACAAAAACAGACTTTGCGTTATGTTTTCTCGTTTCCTTGCCGGACCTATCACCAAGTCTCTGCAAAAACTAGTTACTGACCAGGAACCTTCGTAGCCCCTACGAATCTGGTGCGTAATACATCGCTCGACGATAACAGGCCGACGGCACTTTTCGCAATCGGCGTAAAACGCCTCGGGGCTAGTAAAAGCACGCAAGAGTGGAGGCGCGAAGGAGGGAAAGCGATCGCCAAGCGAAAGTCCGTTCGCTCTTTGCGGCACTGGGGCCGAAAACGTTCGCACGACCTCCGTTGAACTTTGACCCGGCGGGCGCGCACTCCCCGCGGTGGGGATTCAGTTTCCGAACGTCCCTTTTTCAGCGGGCCCTTCCCCCTCGCCCTCCTCGCCACGACCGCGGCGCACCCACACGGCCGCCGCCTCCTCCCGAGTGTACACTCCCTCTCAGCTGAATTACGTGCAGTCCCACGGGCCTGGCGCGGTGTGCCGGCGTCAAACGCGTGCTCCTGTTCGGCGAGATATAGTTCGTTTTTTTACGGATGAAGACGTCATGGTTGTGACGTAGGATAGGTGGAATAACGACGTAACTGTCATTTTGGTTCACCTTAAAGAAACGCAGGTTGTCGGGCATGCACTTTTACTCACAGCAGCCCATGTGTACTTCCCGGTGCAGACTCGGTAGACATAAGAGGCGTGCGCGCAGTTTCTCCCCACCGTACATCTGGTAAATATCGTAAATGAGTACGCATAAAATAAGTTACGCCTTCTGCTGAGGGATAGAAAGTAAGGTGACATTGTACGCTTGCATCTGGAAATTTCAGCTAGAAGTGGACGATACCAGTATACAGAAAAACGAGGCTTCGTTGTCAGCACGCGGGAGTTAGTAATCAATGCTGTTCTAATAATTAACGCGATATATAGACATGCGGGGAAAAAACTTACACCCGTAATTCGAACAGGAACTGTGTTAATGTGACCTAATCGATCCTCCGGAATATGCTTGTTGCTACACATTGTGTTTTCAATTTCTATATTTTGTATACGAGTAACTATTCTTACACTCCAAACATTTCCGTCGTTGTATTTTAAGACAACTAATCATGGGATCTCGGTCTTATACGCTGGAGACGGCAGGCTTCCAGCACTACACGCATTACACATTGTGACCGCGCAGAACGACGCACAGCCTGTCCACCTCTTCGTCTCATTCTAACCAAGAATGTCTTATTCGATTCATATCAGAGACGACATCATCTTTCCTCACATCAGCAGGTGATGCTCAATAATCCAGTTATCAATGGCCCATGTTATCTGTAAAAAAATAGTGGTCTTGATTGCGTCGATAAATTATGCTAGTTGGTTTTTGTTTATCTTCCACAATGCACTGAGCAAAGCTAAATACCATCGAAGGACGCATCAGGCAGCGACGACAGTGCGCAAATTACCGATATTTCGTAGTTGGCATTTCCTCGTCTTAGTCAATGTGTGTCCTTTCGTTGTTCTTGGTTGTACAGAGCGCATCACAAGATTCTTGATCATTTATAGCACCTCTTACACCAACGACAGTTTAAAATCCGCCCTGTTTAGAGCCCCGCTCACGAGTCCTGCCGTACGGACCACCCCTTAGAAGTTGGTGTCCCGCGCTTCAGGAACCATCAGTGCTTCGCATCCTTTGTAGCCATGACTAGAACCACCTGCCTGCTGCCATCACTGATCCTTCAAGCTTGAAGTCTGCTTTAATTTATCATCTTGTGTAACACCTGTTGATGTATATAAGTATATCACTTCTTTATCTCACCCCGCCCCTTTATGTAACGCCTTAGGGGCCCAGAGAGTAATAAAATAGAATGAGATAAAAAGAAATGAATTAGAGAACCAGCGGTCTTAGGCTGCTGTCAGCTTGCACACATCGTCGTTAGCACAATTTCTGGCAGGCTCCCTTCGAATTAGAATTTCTGCGTGCGAATTGGAAAAATGCGAGAACAACAACAAAGTCAGTTGGCTTTCGCAACATGCCTGCAGTAACGATATACGTTGACACCGCTTACAAAAGGAGAAATAAGAAATAAGGCAGCAAACTGGAGTTTTTCAGCTTGGTAAACTGAAATTTGTTGCGCCTTCTTGTTATGTTCTTGCTCATGGAGATAAAACGCTGACTTCTTTCATAAAGGTAAAAACATCTCGGCGTTGTGCTCCGGTGGCCACTGCGTTTGGGGCGGCCGCGCGCGCCCTATCTTGAAGGTGATCTGCGATGGGTATACAGTGCGCCGAGTGCTGATAGCTTCGTGTGCGCTGTGTTCTCTCCGCTTATTTTGCGTTGAAGCGAGTGGCAGCACGAATTCGCTCGCTGCTGCTGCCGCGCGGTCATCGAGGGAGATGTGTTCATGTTTGCTTGTGCCCACGTGACACCATGGTTGTTGATTTAGTTAGTAAGCGAATGGTTAAAAGCTTATAAGGCCGATAAAACTACTATCCTTACTTTGTATAGCTGTCTACTAACTTGTTATCACGCTCTATGCGTCGCCTTTTGGCCAAAACTGCAAATATTTGATTGGCCATTCCGCTTTCATGTTCCACCCGTTATGCTATAAAGTTCAGTTATGTTATTACGAATGTTATAAACGTCGAGGGTGCCACCCTGTTTCCGCTATATTGATTGTACCAGTACATATCAGCAAGAATGCTAGTTTTCAACATGCCTGAGGCAAGAAAAATTCAGCAGGTTTACAACTTGATACATCAATGAGCCCTATTATTGACGCACCCGTCACGCCGACCTTTGGGTGCCATCATAGACCGACGATCCCAGAGCGACGACCCGTAGTTCGAAGGTGCACGGGCGTCCGGGCTCACGAGCACTGCACAAAACTGAGGCCGTCACTGCGCCTCTCCTGGACGTTCGCCCCCCATATCACCCGACGAAAAACACCAGAGCTCCTCGGCGTCCCACGCAGAAGATATTCTAAATCTGCCGCTTCCCTTATATAAGAGAAAACATAAATAAGGATGCCGCACAACCACGTGGGGAAACCCTCGTAGAAGGCGGGAGAGAGGGCCATTGAGTAACCGCTATTGCGTTGAGTTCGCTTTTGTCGCTTGATTGATGGCTTCCCCTCTGACGTTATTTGTACTCGCTTATCTTGCTTCCTTCACGCGTCGTCTCGTCCTCCGCCTTTTTTAAACTTTTGCTGAATTTTAACTACTCTCACTTTTTTCTCTCTCTCTTTTCACCATTTCCCCTCTCATCATTGCCTAATATCCGGCAAGTTCTCACTTGGCCTCTTTCCCTGTAAACGTCCAGGGAAAAAAACATTTGTGCCCGTTATTTCATCGCTTTCTCGCCAAGACGATCCACACGTATACGAAAAATATAGCTCAAAGTGGAGAGAGAGATGATGTATGCGCGGTGCGTACGAAAGATACAGGCCTCCAGTGGCATCGCCTAAGGCTGGTGGTCTCGCGTGACCGCCATTATGAATCTACAGCCCTCGGTACCCCTCACTGGCACGAAGCTCGCGACGTGGCTCTCGCACCGAGGGCTCTGGCCCCGGCTTCTGAATGCGCTTGCGTTGCACGTATCGCGTCGACGTTGCCCGGGGAAGGGAGCGAGGGGAGACATTCAGGTATGCGAACCCTCGTGCAAGCAGCACCGTTCCACCTGTGATGCTGCCCCTCAAAGAGTGGGCGCCTGCTGACGGCGGATGTTGTGGCTCCAGGAAATCCGCTCCAAATACAAACTCTGCACGGCGCTCTCACCGTCTCCTTGCTTTCACCGCCTCGTACCTCGCTTCCCACCGTTCGTATTTTTGTTCCCCTTAGCGCGGTAAGACATTGCTTATTTGTTGCTCTCTTTCACGCCGCACAAGGATTCAGCCTCGCCAGTTCCTCCAGGATTTCTCGTGAGAACCCGGAAAAGAAGGCAGAAGCACTACATCTCGTACCTTGCGCAACTTTAGACATTGTGTAATAAACTATAAGATTCGTGCGGGTCTCGAATCTGGCAGCCTCGATGTCATTACGTAGCATGCGAGGTTTTATTAGCCGCGTGCCTACTCTCCTATGATCACGAGCTTCGTGACGCCATCCGGCTGGAAAGGATGTTACACATCCACCCACCTTGGCTCTGAGTGGCGCCGACTAACACTTGTAGGGCTTGTAGGACCCAAGTTAGCGGACGGATTGGTAGTCGTCGCCGTAGCCTAATCGGCAGTGCAACGCACGCGTGATGCGGAGACTGTGGGTTCGACTCCCAACGGCGAAAAGTTATCTTTTCGTCCACTTTCATTTCCCTTTCAATCATTTTCTGCATTTCAGTTTCAACTACAGCTGATTTCCCCGATGCTTTCCTGCAGCAAATTGTCATTCTTAAATTTTACTCAAAAGAACGAAGAACAAGTACAAAAAATTAACGTGAGCACAATTTTTTTTATCTTTTTTATTTTCGAGAAGGTTATCAGTACATGGCCAGCGCTTGCCCAATATACGTGTCTACTTCCCTATGCAACCAAGTGCATCTTAGCGACTTATCCTGCATACGAGCGATGACGGAGACACGAGCTCGATTCTTGTTAGTCACAATCATACGAAAATGACAGACATTAAAGCCAGTGCAAACATACGGTAGGTTAATTGTGTACTTCAAACGTAAGATGGATGAGGTAAAAGCAAAATGAAATTGGTCGAGAACATAACATTACGCAGGGAGAGAACGAACCCACATCTCTGCATTTACGTGCGGTACTTTATGCCTATTAAGCTTGATTACAACGAATGCGCCAAATAAAACAACGGACGAAGGAAGGCGACAACGGCGTAATCCGTCCGGCCACTATCTTGGGTGTCCGTGTACAAGACCAGCCCTGACAGTCAACTCAGGTCAAAGGGAGTGGACGTGGAACGCCCTTAACCATGGGTGCGGTGAAAGGCGCGTTCTTCTGCGGCTAAGAGGACTTGATGTTGCCTTTACATAACGCCATCGCCACCTTATTGGTAGTACCGACAGCCCGGACTGTGAAAATTGCGCCGTGCCGGAGGCTATAGACCATGGACTTTGTGAGGCCACTGTGCTTGCGAGAAAGACAACCAATGAAGGGATTTTTGGCACGCATTGACAACCTGTCGATTGACAACCGGCCATGAAGGTCATTGTGAGTAATTTGAGAGTATTTAGGTTATCCGACTGTTGTAAGTGTTTCAGGGATTTTATGTTTTCATTTATGTTATTTCCATGCCTTTTCTCCTCATCATCGTCATATTCAGTTTCTTCTTCTTTTGTTTCCCTACCTCAGCGTTGAGCAGCAAGCTTGAACATTAGAGGTCAGACCAACCTCTTAGCGTTTCCTCCATAATCTCTCTCTCTCTCTATCTCTTTCTCTCTCTATCTCTTTCTCTCTCTCTCTGTCTATCTGATGGCATTCATGCTATTATTTTATATGACATACAAAAAGATTTTGACATACAAAAAGATTAGATGACATTCCATTCATTGCCATTGCTTCAAGAGTCTGAAACACACCAGATTTCCTCCTTCTCCCCCCCAAAAAATTCTCCTATGTCAAAAACTAAAAAATATGTCAAGGAGAACCTCACCAAAAAGGCCTTCTAGAAAGTGATTATTTTGGATCAGGCAGTTTCCACTACCGTTTTAACTTCGACATAGGCACTCTGAGAATCTTACAATGGAATTACCGTTCCATTGTTTCTTCTAGTAAGGATTTAACACGTATTTGTTCTTAATTTTCCCCCGACATAATTGTCTTGGCAGAAAACTGGCTTTTAAATGGCAAACATTGTCCATAAAAAAATTACCGATTACTGCAGTGAAGTTGTTAATGCAGAACCTGTGCCGTCGTTGTCGGAGTTCACTAAAACTATCATAATCAGCAATGGCTCTAGAGTTGTCGTCCTCTTCCACAGCTGGCTCATCATTCCAGCGTAGAATTTCACTCCTGGCGTCGTAATAGGGAGGTCGCGTTTACGGAGGTATGAGCCATTGCTTAAGGGGGCATGAGCCATTCATTGTCTTACGTGATGGAAAGATTTTAATTTCGAAGCAATTTAATTTAGAAGAAGCGCAAGCGACAATGCCGGGCGGATGCTGCTAACCCCGCCGCCGAGCAAACTCGAGACATCGAACGCAAGCGAGAATTGTGGACTGCGGGCACACCGTCGCTGACGTCGTTCTCTCCGTCGCAGCCGAACGTGTGCGTAACGTCATTAGGAAACGCAAAGACGTCAATAGTCAAACCAATCCAAACAATTGTCCAAACGATTGTAGCACCCGCATCTCCAGTGGTGGGTCTTGCGCTATACATGCGGAGCTTTGAATTAGTGGTTCTGCACATTCCATCCCAGCTACAACTATGGGAAGACCACGGGCGGATCAACTTGCACACGAAAAAAAAAAGCACGGAAACACACAAACACAAGCTTCACGCACAAAAAGAACACTGGAAAACCACAAAATAAACAATCCTAAAGCATGCCCATCACGCGAAGCAAGCAAAAGCGAAAATGGATGAAAGAATGATGAAACAAAATATTTGCAATCTAGACTGCTTTCGAAGTTTGACTTGCATGGTGTAACTAATACAGCTTCGCTGTTTTTGCATCTTCACGGACTGGAAAGAGGGATGATTTTTTTCGTTTTGGTAGACTTGTCAGAGGAGGTGGCGTTGCTTACTTGGTTTCTACTAAATGTAAGTCCCAAGGTCCCGGCTTTGTGTCAGCGTATGTCTACTGAATGCAAAATTTTTGCATTATACATAACACCCTCAGACTGCTCCCCTTCTTCTCTAGTTAAATTATATTTCCCAGTGGAAGGGCAGGGTACCCGAACTCTATAGAGCGCATTACCTTCCTGCAGAAAAACCATAGTACTCGCTTGTTACTTTAAGTCTTACCATACGTCTTGGGGCTTTTAAATTTATTTAGGTGATAAATGCCTGTGGGAATCTACTCTTGATAATAATCTATCTTCTCTAAATTCAAAAGTTACGTTTGGTCGCATCCAGTCTCAATCGGCCATAGATCTCACCTTTTCCGGCTCATCTTATATATCCTCGTGGAATACTATACAAATAAACAAACAAACAAACAAACAAACAGCGACCACATTCTTATTATTTTTTAGATTGATTTCCCCGTTATTTCTTTCATAAGGAAAAATGCCACATTTGTAAACTATGCAAAACTTCAAGAGGACTTCAAGTCTGCGATGCTTCCTCGTACGAACATCCAAGAGAATATTAGAGCTAAAAGCCTCTGTGCAGTTTTAAAGCGTTCCTTGAAGAATGCAGCTATCTTAATCTAACCTTCGACACAGGTAAATCTTCCAGACCGTGGTAGAATTCAGAATGCACGCGTGCTCATCGAAAACGAAAAGCTGGCTGGAGGCAACTTCTTTGTAATCAATGTCCAAACAATGGAGTGACTACCAATTTCTGCTGCATCTTTCAAGCGTACGGTAACTAAAGCAAAGATGAGTATGATATGGTAAATACGCTTGTCTGCTTAAACCTAAAAGCAAAAAAGTGCTTTTTTAGATTTTTACGCTCTCAAAAGATCATTCCGGTTCCAGAAACTATTCACTCTTTTCTCCTTTCGTCATGTGAATTGTTCGAATTATTATAAAATACTGGAAAGTCACCAGAAGGCAGGTTCTCTTCAGCCGTACCACCGTACCTATTCAATCCCTTACCAAGAGGAATTTAGGGGAATCACATTACTATAACTAGCTGATGCTGTTTGCCCTCTGCCTTCTTCAGCGCCAGGTCCAAATGGAGTTACCAACGCCGTGATAAAAATTCCGTATGAATTGCCGCCGCAGGAAGTTTTGAATATGGTAAATTACTCTTTAATGAATGCCTGGATACTTTCGGAATAGAAATTTGCTAAAGTATTCCTGATACTTGAAAAACAGGGAGGTGGATATGATTTAGATGATATTAGGCCGATATCTATCCCGTCAAATTTGGTTAAACTAGTAGACAAAATTTTGAATTGCCGAATGACAACCTATATTTCTGAAAACTCAATACCCCGGCCAAATTTGCTTTAGATCTGGGTGCTCAATGTCGTGTGCGCACGCATCTTTAGAGAGTCGCATACAACTTGCTCGCCGCCGAAGAGAATATTCAGCATCAGTGGCTCTAGATCAAGCTGAAGCTTATGACTCGGTGGAACATGGTATACAGATAGAGCCACTAAAGGGTTATGGGTTTCAAAAATACGTCACGGCGCGGGTTTCGTAATATTTTACTAGTGAAAATTCGCCTGTTTTCAAAGCGGGTGTTCATACTCCAGGCTTAAGCAGAAAGGCGGAGTACCAAAAAGGTCACCGTTATCCCCTGCTTCATTTATAATACTTTTAAACTCCATTCCTCTGCTCCAGGACATTCATGTATATACGTTTATGCCGATGACATCGCTTATTTTGCATCAAATGATGATCTACATTCAGTTTATCAATTGTTACAAAATTACTTATGCAATTACTTGAAGGTTAGATTGAGAATATATATGTGTCCGAACGTAACTAAAAGTGCTCTTCTTTCTTGTTTAAATCTTCCTGTTCACATTTCATTGGTGTATCCTCAAGAGTTCATTCCACAGGTGTATTCTCTGAAATACATGGGAATCACGTATGACGGGACATTAAACTGGCGAAGCCACATAGAAAAAGTCACGTCTAAGGCAACTCGTGCTGTGGGATGGTTGCGCAAGATACATTAATCGTGATATATAACATGTGTGTCCGATTCATCATGGAATTTGGGTGCGTCTTGCTTTCCGGCAGCCCAGCTTATAAAATGCAGCCTGTGATTTTATTAGAAAGGGAAACTGCGATTATGCCTTGGACTCCCAAGTTTATTGCAAAGTGAGTTAGTGAGTGAATAAACTTTTATTTGGTCCAGCAAAGCGCGATAAAACGCGCACCTGGCTAATCCCACGACGGGACTGACAGAGCTAGTCTGCCGGCCCGATCGCGGGCGCGCTGGACGGCCAGGATTTGATCCTCAAAGACGGGACTTCGCAGGAGGGCGTCCCGCTCTTCCTTGGTGAACTTCGGGCCCAGCGACCCGCACTCCCAGAGCATATGAGGCAACGTAGCTACCTCACCACAGGCCACGCAAGAACAATTCGTATAAATCTCTGGATATATGCTATTAAGGGACGCCGGATTTGGGTACGAGTTCGTTTGTAGAAGTCTTAGTGTGACCGCCTGCGGCCTGCTTAACTTGGAGTGAGGCGGGGGGAAAACCCTTCTCTCTAAGTAGAAGAATTTAGTTATTTCATTGTGTGTGAGAGGAGCGTCTCGGTGTCCGGGGAGAGAGTCGCCCGACCCGAGGGCAGCGCGGTCGGTAAAGCCACGCGCAGCCTCGTGGGCAGACTCGTTGAGGTTCAGAGGAACCCCCTCAATCGCCCCGACGTGTGCAGGGAACCAAAGGATCGAGTGCATGGAGGTGTTGCCGTGTTTGGCGCCTTTCAGAATTTGAACTACCTGCCCGGCTACCCGGCCTTTCTGGAATGCCCTGATGGCGGCTTTCGAATCGCTATACACCCTGTCTCTCCGACCGTCTTGCATGGCGAGTGCAATGGCCACTTGCTCGGCCACCTCTGGGTTCGTCGTCCGGACGGAAGCACAGTTGATAACTTTGCCCAGCGTGTCAACGACGGAAACCGCAAAAGCCTTGCCATCTCGATATGCAGCTGCGTCCACGAAGCTTGCTGCGATTTTGTCCCTGTTTACTTGCTTTAGCATATTCAATGCTCTTGCCTTGCGACGACCTGCGTTGTGAACGGGATGAACATTGCGGGGCAAAGGGGCGACCACGATCTTCTCCCCTATTTCTCTGGGGATTTGGGTGTCTTCAGCCAAGTTCTTGGTGGGTGCGAGTCCGATCTCCTCGAGGATACGCCTGCCGGCCGGCGTGGTGGACAGCCGAGTTAGCTGGGCCCGTTCCTGAGCCTCGGCTATCTCCTCCATCGTGTTGTGTATGCCGAGCCGAAGGAGGTCCTCTGTATGCGTTCTGACGGGCAGCCCGAGGGCTCTCTTGGAGAATTTTCTAATGAGGGCATTAAGCTTTTCCCGCTCGGCTCTGAGCCAGTTGTGCATGGCCACCGTGTAGGTGAAGTGACACAGCACAAAGGCGTTGATGAGCCGAAGCAGGTTGTCCTCCTTGAGGCCACGATGTCTGTTCGTCACCCTTCGTACAAGGCGAAAAGCATTGTCGGTTTTCGCAATTATCTTGCGTAGCGCAGTGCCATTGCCGCCACGTGATTCTATAAACATACCCAGGACACTGATGGTGTCGACCCTGGGTATCGGGTCACCGCTCCTAGTGAACAGGTGAATGTCACTTTCCGAGACCGGTTTCCAGCCCTTGGGTCTGCGCCCTTTTTCTTTTCTATAAAGGAGAAGCTCAGATTTGGTCGGGGAGCATCTGAGTCCGGTGGGTAGCAGGTACTGCTCCGTGACGTCTACCGCCTCTTGCATGGCGCTTTCCACTTGCCCTTCGCTACCGCCGGTGCACCAGATGGTGATGTCGTCTGCGTAGATGGTGTGTTTGATACCTTCAACTTGGGCCAGATTCCTCGAGAGGCCGATCATGCAGATGTTGAAGAGTGCAGGAGAAATGACCGAGCCTTGCGGCGTGCCCCGTGGGCCCAGGAGCACCTCGTCGGAGACAAAGTCGCCGATCCGCAGCTTCGCTTTCCTCCCCGTCAGGAACGAACGGACGTAGTTATATAGTCTGGGGCCCAGCTCGAGGTCTGCCACGGAGGCCAGAATGTATTCGTGGAGAACGTTGTCAAAGGCTTTCTCGAGGTCGAGTCCGAGCAGGGCCCTGGTGTCTCTGGTACTGCCGTCTATGACTTGATGTTTGATCATCTTCATGGCGTCCTGCGACGAGAGGCCGGCACGAAAGCCAATCATGTTGTGAGTATAGATGTTGTTCTCTTCGAGATATCTGTTTAGTCTATTGAGGACGACATGCTCCGCCACTTTCCCAACGCAGGAGGTGAGAGAGATCGGTCGGAGGTTGTCCACGTTCGGAGCCTTGCCGGGTTTGGGGATCAGGACGACGTTGGCGGTCTTCCATTGCTCTGGGACGCTGCCGTTTTTCCAGGTTTCGTTGATCTTCTCGGTGAGGTATGCGATCGAACCGTCGTCAAGGTTCCGCAGCATCTTGTTGGTGATTCTGTCGGCACCTGGCGCACACTTCCCCTTGAGCGCGAAAATGGCTTGCCTAATTTCCCCCACGGTAAAGTCTTCGTCCAATTCCGGACGACTTGGGCCGAGGTAGTCAGGAAACCGGTCTTCCTCGTTTCCACGCTTTATGGGAAGGTATTTCTCCATGAGCTTGGCAACCAGCTCGTCTCCGGAACAGGATGTGGTAGCTTCGTGCAGGGCTCTGGCGAGCGTGTGTCTCTGACTGGATCTGGTGCTGCCCTCGTCGAGGAGATGTTTAAGCATGCCCCAGGACTTGCCGTTACGCATCTGCCCGTCTATCGAGTCACAGACCTCGTCCCATTGCTGCTTGCCGAGGGTCCGACAGTGATCTTCGATGGCCTTGTTAAGCTCGGAGATCTTTTTCCTCAATCTTCGGTTAAACCTTTGTCCCTTCCATCTTAGAAGCAGTGCCTGCTTGGCCTCGATCAGATGGGCCAGCCTACTGTCCATCTTTTCTACCTCCAGGTCGCTGACGATCTTCTTAGTGGATGACTCGGCGTCACTCTTGATTCGCTCGCACCAATCTTCCAGGTCTTTGGGGACGGGTGCGCTGTCGTTGCCGCGGAGCTTGCGAAAAAGGTCCCAGTCCGTGACAGTGAATTCCCTGGATTTACTTCGGGTGACTTCGAAGCGGGTCTCGAGCACATAATGGTCGCTACCAAAATTTATTGCGGTGTTGCTCCACTCGGCTCCCTCGACGTTCTTCACGAACGCCAGATCGGGGGTGGTGTCCCGGCTCACCGAGTTGCCGATTCGGGTGGGGAACGCCTTGTCCGTGATGAGCGTGAGGTCCATTTCGTTGGCGTTCTGCCACAGACCCCGGCCCTTGCTCGTGTCGTAGACGTACCCCCACACGCCGTACGGTGCGTTGAAATCTCCGACGACGACCAAGGGATGGGTGCCGGCCAGGTCGACGGACTTCTTGAGTATCGTTTTGAACTGCTGTTGCGAGTGCCTAGGATTGCTGTAGATGTTGAGAATAAACACGCTGTTTCTTCGCTGGTTGCGTTGTCTCGCGTTGAGCAGAACCTCCGCCATGACGTATTCAACCTTGCAACTCGCCAGCTTCAGGTCGTGAGACAAGTGTGTAAGCCTCCTGTCAATTAACGTTCACACTCCCCGACCTTCGCCCTGCACGGAGACGGCACGATAACCAGAGAGGATGCGGCAGAGACGAGGGTTTCCTGTAATGCTATTACTTGTGGTTTGTTAGGTAGCGATCTTAAATATTGCTGCAAAGGAGCCCTCTTATTGGAGTACCCCCTGCAGTTCCATTGCCAAATTTTGAACTCCTCTTTGGAACTATCCATGATTAGATAAAGTGTCCGGGGTACCCGCTGTAAGCACAGGTGCACGCAAGAAGTTCCCCCCACTCTGACGAGCCGATGTGCTCGTAGCCCTGATCTGAGTCCCCGACGCGTTCGGAACAACAACCTGCATCGGAGTTACGGACGTATTATTATTCGGGATCACCAGACGCTCGAGGGCGTCCATGCGATCGGCCAGCGCGCCTAGGCCTCTCCTCGGGTCTCCAAGGGCGACTTGCACCTGAGCTAAGCCTTGTTGTAACTGCTGCACACTCTTAGTGAGCGTAGCCAGCATGCCTTTGACCTCATAAGTTTGCGAGTCTGAATCGTCCTTACTGGAAACTGCCCTACGCTTGGCGGCGCCGGCCGAGTCGCAGACCGGAACTGGTGCTTCTGTGGCGGTCGGCGCCGACGCGTTGGATGTAGCACTCTGACTGATTACCAATTTCTTAATCTCTGTCATTTCACTAGCCATCTTTCTGATCATTTCTTTTAAGTCCGCGTTTTCCTTCATAAGGCGCGCTACCTCGGCGTCCCTGGATTGCTCTGGAAGCGGGTCGCGTGGGCCCCGGTAGGATCTCGCGTGGGCGCCGCCAGCAACCATATCTGCCCACGATAGCGTCGACTTTCTCTTCCTCTGCTGGCCGGCACTGGACCCATACCGGGCCCTCGAGACAGAGCGGCTCCTGGAGCGGCTTCCGGATCTGCCCCTGGACATAGATCTGCCCCTGGACCGGGATCTTCCCCTGAACCTGGAACGGCGTCCGGAAGGCGGAGAGGGGCTCCTGGATCTAGAGCTCCCGCGAGCCGCGGAGCGACCGGCGGCGGCCGGGAGTTGTCGCTCGCCCATGGCGAGGGCCGGAGAATTGCTTCTATTGGCTCGGGATCGGTCCCCGCGCCTGCGTCTGACGAGGTACGGCGTCTGGTACCTCTGCTTGCATTCCTTGGCAGCGGTGAAGTGTCGGCCTCCGCACAGCCTGCATTTGGGGTCACACTTGTGTTGTTCGTCCGGGTTGGCGATGCCGCATCCCCTGCACATAGTTTCGTCCGGCGAGGGGCAGACGTCCGCTCGATGCCCGATGCGGCCACAGGCGTAGCACACCTCCACTTGCTTCCTATATAATGCACACCTGACAAGTGTGCCACCGTACGACACGTAGTTTGGCACCTTGTAGCCGTCGAAGACCACAACCACGGTGCCCGTACTCTTGATTCGTTTGGCTCCCAAGGCCAGTGGGTTCTTCGAGTTGACAATCTTGCGATCGAGCTCGTCCGGGCCTTCACTCGGTGCGATGCCGCGGATGACGCCTTTGCACGTAGAGTTGGGCGCTGCCTCGTACGCATTCACCTCGTGCTGCTGGCCGCCAACAGCGATGCACTCGACCCTGACGTAGAGGGTCGCATTTTCTCTGCTGGGGGTGCTGATGACCATGATATTTTGTTGGAAATTCGGGCACATCGTGTCTGAGTCCCGCTTCGCCTGGTCGAAACCGACTGCGTTCCATATGGCCTCGGCCACAACTGTCGCCCCTACCTTGCTGATGTTCAGACCTCCCTTCGGCCTGACGATGATCTTCGCGTCTTCTTTGGGCAACGGAGGCATCCTTCCACCCCGAATAATTTTGGCTTTAGCGCTGCTGCGGTCTCGGTGACCCTTTGCGGTCGCGTTGTCATTTGGCTTAGCGCCGGTAGAAATGGCACCAACTCGCTCGACGGGCGCTGATTTGGCTCCGGAGCGCCTGGCAGCAAGTGTTTGCCATCCGAGATCCTTGCAAAATTCCTCGGGAGTCAGAAGCTCCCCTTCCACTTCGCATTCCATCACGGCAGACACTGACGAGAAGAGCTGGCGCCGCAGCAGCACTTCGCCGCGCTAACACAAGCGCGGCAAGGGTTAGCGTCGCAGCGGCGTAGCCTGGACGGAAAAGGCCGATAAAATCGCAACAAGGCCACCCACCTTCAAGAGTCGGGTGTCTACGGGATCGCCACAACTTAAAGAGTCCGTTGGCACTAAAATAGTCGAACTGGGCTCAAATTAAATCACTGAAATCATTTTCAGAAGCGGGAGCCGGTCTTCGCCGCCTACTGGCACGTTCGTCGTCGTCGTCTTCCCTCTCGTTTATTGCAAACACCATTCGGTATATGGAAGCGCGAATGCCATGTTTTAAAAGTACATTTAATATTCGTGCTGTAGGAACATACCTAACAATTTATGATTCCCCTCAAAGAAAATCTATGTATGGTTTCGTTAACGACCCAATTACAACTACCATTCGCGGCCACGAATGGCATATCCGTAACTTGTACGCTGGGCCGTTATAGATCGACGTGCCTCGTACCAGTGAAGCCCTGCTGCTTCGTCCTTGCAGTTTACCGAAGAACAGCCCGCCAACATATCTGGCTCCCAAGTGTGCCAGATGAAGTGGAAGACATGAATAACCGCATGCGAAGAAAGCATTTGATTATCAAAGGCCTTCCTATAGCTGAGCATGAGGGATACGCGGAATCTGAGCGCATGGTTTAAGAATTGCTAGATGCTCATCTTGATATTCGGGCTGGCGACGTAGAAAAAGACCACCGCCTAGGCCAGCACCGTGTTAATAAGAATCGGCTGATTATATTTAAATTTCTTAACTCTAAATCCAAAACAGAAGTTCTGAGCAACCCCCAAAGTCTGGTTGGACGATGATGTCTCTCCAAAAATGGTACATGCGGTACAACAAACTGCACATGAAGAGGGGCATTTATCGCTATAATTCGGCCTCAGATCATGTCATTCGTATTTTTGCCAGGCCAGACCTGACCACGAAACAAGGAACGAAAACTGGCACACCATCACCGATTTGCTTGCTCTTGGTGAACTCCCGCGGTATATTTCATAAACTGGGCGTCTTAATAACAATCACGCACCCGTGTTCCACCGATATCCTCATCGGAAAGGAAACCTGGCCGTCCGAGAACATCAGCATTAGTGAACTGATGTTCCCACCGACTTTTGTAGTTTTCTGTCGAGATAGGATCGGGACTGCAGTAGGAGGAGTGCTCATCGCAGTGAAACAGCAGTTTCAGCCGTCGCTTATAGCCATTGAATCGCCTCTCGAATGAATATGGATATTTGTTGATTTTTGCCACGTCCATTACGTGAATGGTGCTGGTTATCCGCTGCCAGATAGCCGATCATTAATCTTTTTATTGATCATTGATTTCAGTATGGAGTTTTTATTGATCATTGATCATTATTTATTTACATTTTCAATGATGCTACTGATGGAATCTTGAAGTTTCCTGCGTGTTATTTCATTATAAGCGGTGATTTTCACTTCATCATCATCATCTCACCTCACTAGTGCTCGAACCCATTCGCGGTAATCACACGTTAGACCTCACCCTGACAAACAATCCCGATCTGGCATGCACTCTAATCCTGGAATGCGTGATCACAGGGCCTTGCATTGTTCGTTCACTCTACCACGCGTTGACAAAAGAAAAATAATAAAACAATTAGGCAACTATGAGCAGGTAGATACGGAAAAAAAAAACAAATTGCTTATTAGAGCACTTTTTAGTCGAGTTTCAGTCAAGCTTCGCAAGCCGTACAACTAATGCCAACTGGTGTTTATTTCGCGGTCACCTGTAACGTATAGAAGATTCATGCGTGTTTACTGCACCGCGTATAAGAGATTCACGGTTTACCCAAGACGTGAAGGAGTTCACAAACAAAGAAAAAGGTGTATCGGAAAGCTAGTCGGTCAAATGTGCCTGGAGACTGGCAAAAATACAAGGAAATCTTGAAACAAACGTAAAAAAAATTATTGAAGCAAGAAACAAATACTTCAATTGCACTCTGCCCAACATCCTTAAAGATTCCCGGGGGGGTATTACAAAACCGCTCGAAAAAACTTCTGGAATATATAGTAAATCCTAAACAAAATCAGTTGGTACCATCTATGCTCGTACCCAGGGCAATGTGCTGACACTAGAACAGTGTGCCGAGCAATTTAGTAGCAATGAGTAGAGATATGTAGATATATAGTGGAGTATGCACAGATAAAGATCCTATTTTTAATTCCCTAATCTTTCCGCAGCTGACCAAGCCATTTTGCTTTCCATCTATTATAATGACCACTCAAGTCGTAAATCACGCTATTGACCATTTGCCGTTCAAGACCAGCCGAAGGAGCGATGGCATCAGGGCCAGACTTTGAAAACTAAGCAGTCATTTCTCAGCAGTTTTACTTTCCTTAATACTCCAACAATCACTTGATTCTGGATGTGTACTGGATGACTCATGTTCTGCCAATATCTAAAACTGGTGATAACACTGTGTTCAGAAACTACCGGCCTATTTCCCTCCTCAATTAGTCGCATATTGCTTCAGCATATTCTCCACTCACAGATTATGATGCATCTCAATCAAAATAATTTTCTCGTAAACTAGGACGGTTCTTGCCCGAAGCTCTCATGCCAAACGCAACCGACCTTCATACCTCACTGCACCTGCCTCATTCTGTCCATAGTATGTTTGCTGATTTTCCGAAAGCCTTTGACCGTGTACCTAAAGAACGACTAACACTGAAAATATGTAATCTTGAACTTAACAGCAAAAAAACATGATATTTTGAAGAATTTCTAACCAATCGTTTTCAGGTAGCTAAATTAAATTATAGTATCTCCAATCCAACCCTTGTCAAGTCGGGTGTCCTTCAAGGCTCACTAATAGGTCAGCTTTCATTTTTATTATATAGCATTGACACAGCATTAAATAATAATTCAATGGTTCCCCTTTTTGCCGGTGATTATGTAATATACAGATAGGTAGCTAGCCCTAACGACGTCATAATTTTGCGATCTCACCTTAAGAAACCAACAGAATGGTGCTGCAAATGGCACATGCACATTATAAAGAAAAGCCCAAACACTTGAAGTTCACCCGTGTGAAAGCCTCAACCAAATACTTGCATAATACGCGATAGCATAGTAGACTCGGTAACATCGGCTAAATACATCGGCGTTTTTATAAGTTATAGTTTAACATGGACTGACCACATAGAATATATT
The DNA here is from genome assembly GCF_038994185.2 of Dermacentor albipictus. NCBI lineage: Eukaryota > Metazoa > Arthropoda > Arachnida > Ixodida > Ixodidae > Dermacentor > Dermacentor albipictus. The sequence continues at coordinate 18,607,712 of NC_091824.1, forward strand.
ATTAGGGGCGAGCTCCACCAATGGAAAAGCTGGCGCCACCGTTGGCGTGACGTGGCATGAGGGATCGCGTTTACACAGCGGCCGCATCGGCTGCTCCGTAAGCGCCGAAGCGAGCTGAAAACGAAAGTTTAAAATACCAGCTGCGCTGCGGTTCTGATTAAGTGCTGAGGCTTTACCACCTTGGGCGTCTGCTTGACAACATTTGAAAGTACTATAATAGGTAATGGCTGCCTTTGGAGACATGCAGCATGGTAGGCTACTGCTCGGTGCCGCAGTGCCGGACGTGCGCAACGAAGCCCGGTGTGAGCCTCATTCACACGTAGCCGCAGGACAAGGAGCTGCGTGAAGCTTGCTTCGCTCGCGAAAGTTGGAATCGGCAGACAGCCATTGGCTACAACTCGGGTATGGAGCAAGCACACACGCGAGGAAGACTTCTGCTACGGCGCCGGGACTGCGATGTTCGGTGAGTAGAAAACTCGCACTGAAACGCTCGCCCGCGCCCGCTGCCCGGCTAATGTCATGACGGTTTGGTCTATGAACTTGTTGATGCTAGATACTGGCAAGTTCACTGAAACGAAAAGGGAGCGGTAAGACGAACATTTAAAAAAAGTCATGGCATATCGTCATATTTATGAAATAAATTATTGCACTAGCTTACGAAAAAGAAGCAGAGGGAAATCGCACGCTGAGAAGACCGCTAAGCATACAGTGCGACGCAGCTTGAGAAATAATATTGAAATGTCCAAGAATTTCGAATACAAAAAAGATTGATTCGTCACGACGGCACATCACAGTCGCCGTAGCAAGGCTTCGAAATCCCTATAACGAAATTATTTTTGAACAGTTCTGATAGCGTCCACGCAACAATGGTTGCTTGTGTACTGTGAAATGCTCATATGCTGCGGCCTAAAGCTTACGGCACGGTGCGAAAACGCGCTCAAACCGAAAGCAAAACATTATGCGCGGCCATGCATGCAGACGCGCTGTCGGTCGCTGCGAACCCGTGCGATTGCTGCATTGAGGCTTCATTATGTTATACTCCATTTGGTTATACAGACAACCCACTATAAGAACATGTGTCACATAGTTTACCCTCAGCGTTTACCCACGCAAGAAGCCGGTTCGGCAGGCTCCATCGTGGCGATCGCGCGCAGTGGTGTTCCCTGTACATATTCGGTGAAGAGATCGCGTCTGTAAACCATTCCATGCTTTCAATTTGCCCAAGATTATTATATCGACAGTCACAAACTTCCCTCGTTTTTAGAGTACTTACATAAATGTCCAGGAGGGCTGCCACGTGGTCTTTTTATTGAGCGCCGTAAGCGAAACCTATAGGAGCAGCAAAGCAGCACGCCGCGTTATCCCTCATACTACGCAAAGGTGGCGTTTCCAACAGATGGCGACTCCGTAAGTCTTCGCTCCCAATATCTAAAGCGCAAAAGAAAGTTGGCTTTCTGAAGCGACGTTTATACCTGGCCGACAGGGACACCAGGCTTCAAGCGTACAATTTCCTCGTAGGTCGTTGCCTGCAATATGCATAAATAATTTCGCATCCCTACCAGATCACCCTTTACCAAACTACTCGAAGCCGACCAGAACAAAGCAGCGCGATTCATCTTGTCATCATGCTCGAGATTCAAAGCGTGTCATCTCTGAAGGAAATGCTCAACCTACCGCCACTCGCAATGCGCAGAACATTCGCAATTTTTTTTTTCACACACTGTATCGCAGCAACACATCATTTGCCCGGTCGCATATATTACCGCCACCTCATACTTCACATCGCATCGTTCATGCCTACAAAGTTAACCCTATCTTTGCCCGGACGGAAAAGTACGAGAATTCGTCTTTAACCTTATGGATAAAAAATGTAATAAGTTACTCTTCAGAATTGCTACGATAACACATTCTTTATTTCATTCAGCATTGATAACGTATCTAGAATACTAGCACTTTCAACAAACTTTAATCTCCAATAGCACTTATACGCATCCCCTATTTTGTTCTTTCTTTATTGATTGTGCACTTTTGTAAGAATATTTACCTATTACTATGTTTCACGACTTGCTGTACCAAAGTGCTGTATTAACCACCTGCAACGGTCCTTCGTTTGGGAAAATTGTGTTTTGCTTTATGTCCCCGCCCCCTCATGTAATGACCCTCGTGGGCCCATAGAGCACCTAAATAAACAAATAAATAATAACGATCATTGGTCGCCACTACACACATCTCAGATCGTATTCGTACAGGCATAGCTAGACCAGCTAGGTCCCGGACCAGGACAAATTTTTCTTCACTGCGAGACTTTTCTTTCGAGGAACCCGTATGGATTGCCTTTGTCGCAATTGCTGCTATTAGGTGGACGTCTAATCTTCCCTTTATTAGGCACAGCTAACATCACTGAATGTAAAAATTCAGCGCATCCACCCAAGTGAATCCGAGATAAGCCTCCAGATTGAATTTTACGACATTTTCCCCTCAAGCGCTAATTTGATTCCAATATTTAAATGACCTTACAAGATTACCTTTCACACCTGCAAACAAGCAATATAATAGCCACTGATGCTTCACTGCCAGACGAGAAGGCTGGCGCAGAGATTTTCTTGCCTTCTTTCTGTTGGTCCTTTTCTATACGCCTTCCAGATTACACGCCTATTTTCATAGCAGAATTATTGGTAGATTGTTCTGGCGCTGCACAAACTTCCCGCGAAGCAGTTGTCAGCTGTCGTAGGTACAGATTCTCTATCGGTATGTGTGTCGCTTTCTACTGCAACGAATACAGCTATCTTAAGTGTGTTCGAAAATTTAGTCCCTACAACTTTACAAAAAAAATTAATTTGCTAGGAGCTACTGGCCATCGTGGTTTTTACTTAAACGAAATGGCAAATTTATTAGCCAGGACATCTTTAGTAGACCTTTGATTCTTATTTTTCCGGATAAAGCTTACGACACTGCATTATATACATAAAATATTGCCCCCAAAATGATTTGGACATTATCACTGATACCATCTCCAAACTTTCAGCATCTGGCTTTTTGCTGGAATAAACAGTGGAGTCGTTCTCGGCAAATGGATGTTACATACGTCAGACTACGCTGCCGCATCCCGCAATTGAATGTCTATTTACACAGAGCTGGTCTGACAATGTCCCCCCTACGCCACAATTTTAAGGAAATTCAATCACTAGCTCGATACATTTTATTATGCTAATTATATTCAACCCAGAGAAAATATTACTTGAAGCTCCGCTCTGCGAAATTGGATTAGGATTAAGTACGCCCGTAATATTATCGTTTGGGACATCGACACTAGGCTATAGTCAGAAAGACGTTTGTTGCGCAGTGTATAATTCTTTATTAGCAAACATAGAGCGCTGTAAACACACAGGACTTAGAAAAGGAGCACACACCACGTGTGACGCGCTCATTCGCAACTGATATTTAATGTGCGTATGGAAAAAAATACATATATGGAAAATGAATGCATCGCGCATGTCAAGAGGAGGTACACAACAAGCATACATCCAAGGCAAGTGTTACCATCGACCAGGGGTGTAGCCAGGAAGGGGGGGGGGGGCTTATGGGGCATCAGCAGCCCCCCCCCCCCCCCGAACTTTTTTCGTGCTCTCTATGCGCCGCCGGCCAAAACAACCCACGGCGCCGGAAATCAAGCTCGATTTTTTCTAGAATGTCCTTTTCATGCTCGAAAAAAAAATATTTTAGCGCGAACATTGCAAAATCGGGCTGCATTTCGCGGCAACGCCCACGCACCGGGTGTCACATATCGTAACGCAAGGGGCTCCATCCGAGCACAAACTCCCAAAGGTGCGGCGGACGGGCTTGTCGCGGCATCTCGCTGAGGCCGCGGAATCGGGAGCGCTTGGATCTCAATTCTGACACTTTATGGGTATATAGTTCTAATAAACTTTTCATGTGAAGAGTGCATTGATATTTCCAAATTCGTACTTTCGATTTTCAATTCCGGAGCATTGTGGGCTTAATGTTGTTATAAACATTTCACGCCAAAAGTGCATTGACTTTTCTAAAGCCTTAGATCGGAACATACAACGAGACAAGCCAAATCGACACACTTTCAGAGAAGTTGACAAACCACGCAGCGAGATACGATGAGACAAAGCATTGTGGTGGTTCATTTGTGCCGTCATGTCGCATAAAAAGATTAAAATTAAATCATGTGGTTTTACGTGCCAAAACAACTTTCTGATTATGAGGCACGCCGTACTGGGGGACTCTGGAAATTTCGACCACCTGGGGTTCTTTAACGTGCACCTAAATATAAATACGCCGGTGTTTCCGCATTTCGCCCCCATCGATATGCGGCCGCCGTGGCCGGGATTCGATCCCACGACATTTTTTTTCACCGACGCCAAAGCATTCATGTCAAGACACTAAAGCCAGCCACGGTAACTACGCTCTTATTTATTTTTTCTACTTTGTCTTTTATTCGTGAGGACTCTTAATTTTTTTTATTCTCACAACCCTACCCGCGGGCTGGCAGAGCCAGCCAGAGCTCATGCGTTTTTCTTGTGCTGCTCCGAAACCACCGCGCTGCGTACTTCGATGCGCGTGTGGTTTTCTCAGGCCGAGTGAATTTTCACCTGGCTGAGTTTTGGACGCCTTCTGGCTATAGCGGACGAGAAAAAGAAACAATGGTCGTTCACCGCCATCACTATGAAGACTTGACGGATTACACAGTGTTCGCTTGAGCGCAACCTCTCCGGAAAGTCTTGTCTCGCCGGTGTAAAATACCGAGCCGTATGCTTATGGTTCTTATGGCCACATTAGGTGCCCAAAGTAGGCATTGAATTGTGGCCAACATACTCTCCTTTGTGTTTTTTTTTTCATTTCGGTGTCCCCGCCCCACAAAAGGAAAAAAGAAGATACATTGTTGCGACGCAGCGAATTGTCGCATGGTGACAGTTTGTTACTTCTTTTGCGGAAAGTAATCAGCCACGGCACGCTTCGGTTGCTGGATACTGTTATTATATTATTGTGATAGCAATTATATGAAGACTCCAGGCGCATTCCTGCTGTCGCCGTCGCCCTCATGCTTCGTATGAAGTCTCAGGGCAATGACGTCGTGACGGTGTGCCGCATGCTCTATGTGCGAGTGAAAGAGTAGGGGGGGTGGGGGTGGAATGGGTGAGCCGACGATGGTGGCTCATCTTGCATGCACAAAGGAGAAAAGCGGGGAGCAAGCGCGCCGCCTTCCGTCGCACTCGATACATCGGATGGAGTGGGTAGAATGGGGGCGGGATCTAGGATTCTGTGAATCTGTGATTGCGCTAATTGTTTATTTGCCTTGTTTGACGCATTACATACAGTGACTTTTTCTTAGACACGTAGATTTATTGGAAACTTATACGTATAATTAAATATCTTGTTGCGAGGTTTTGTGTATACGTGCAGTGAACTTTCTTTCCAGTGACACTTTTTTGCCCTTTATATATTAAGCATTTGTATATTCCATGGAATCTTCGCATTTCTAATGAACGAGGGCGAGTTAAATGAAAGTGAGCCTACCCACCCCGCGCAATAATGGTTCGGTTCATTATCTGCGAGGCATGCGCGTAGCACACAGACATCCTTCATTTACAAAAGTGACACACAGATGTGAAGGTAAATGTTCTGTAATACTCTCATACACTGGATTGAACATGGTTGCGTGACGTAATGGACACTTCAGAAGTTGAATATGCCGTGAATGTTTTGAGAGCTGATGGTGTTTCCCAAAAGGAAATTATCCGCCGTATGGCTGCCGTGTACGTTGAACATTGCATTTCATTGGCCACTGTGAAGAATAGGAGCAAACGGTTGAAAAATGACGTGAAAGTTGCGAAGACGATCCAAGACCGGGCCAAAGCCATCGTGCAATCACCCCCAACAAAAGTGCAAAAGTAGATGAGCTGATGAGACAATAACGGAGGATAAACATCGGTGAACTGGTAGAGCGTGTGAACATGAGTCGCGGTTCGGTTCACACCATAATTCATGAACATCTCGGTCATCGGCTCTTGTGTGCGCAATGGATGCCCAAGATTTTGAACCACCGCCAGAACAAGGTTCTGCGCTGCCTTGACTCATCTGATCCGGTATCGCAATGAGGGTGACGACTTCTTGTCTGTATTTGTGATCGGGGATGGACGATGTTGCCACTACTACGAGCCTAAAACACGACGGCAAAGCTTACAGTGGAAACATTCGAATTCACCGCCCCCAAAGAAAGCAAAGGCCGTTATTTCTGCCGGAAAGGTGTGGTTTACTAAGTCTTTTTGGATCGTCAGGGGCTATTACTGATAGAATTTTCTAAAGCCGGAGAGACTATCAATCGTTTCCGATATTGTGAAACGCTGGGTCGGCTACGTGTCGCAATCAAGAGCAAACGACGTGGAAAATTGACGAATGGCGTCATCTTGTTCCACGACCTGGCTATAGTGTTGGGCTGCTGAGCACGAGGTCGCGGAATTGAATCCCGGCCACGGCGGCCGCATTTCGATGGGGGCGAAATGCGAAAACACCCGTGTACTTAGATTTAGGTGCTCGTTAAAGAACCCCAGGTGGTCGAAATTTCCGGAGTGCTCCACTACGGCGTGCCTCATAATCAGAAAGTGGTTTTGACACGTAAAGCCCCATAATATTGTTTTTAATTTTTCCACAATGCCCATCCCCACGTCGCTGATGTGGTTAATACAAAACTGGCAAAGTTCAAGTGGGAAACGCTGCAACATCCGCCACACAGCTAAGACCTGTCGCCTTGCGACTTCCACATTTTGGGGCAAATGCAAAAAACAGCTTCGGAAACAGATTCGCGTCGGACGATGACGTGAAAGAGTCAGTTGCAGATTTGTTTAAGCAGTAACCTAAGGAGTTTGATGAGACGGGAATCACCCGACTCGTTAGTCAATGAGATAAATGTCTAAATGCTCATGAAGACTTCTTTTAAATTAAGTACCCCGTTTGTCATATATTTCCATTGGCTCATTTTCATTTGACTCGCCCTCGTATATTTTGCAGAACGGCTTTATATAGGTGCTCTCTTCTCTGTTCTGACTATATTTCGGTGGAATTACTCACGATACACGACTGGTGAAAGCAGCTCCTGCGTAATACATTGGAATAAATGACAGCGTCATTGAGATTTTTCACTGGCCGTTGCATATGGTCAAAAATGTAAACAAGGTTGTTGAATGACAAAGTTTCATTAACATATTTGTTCTCAACTTGCTCAATTCATGGCCTTTATTTTTTCATATCAGTGGCAAGCACTCTTTTGCTTGTTTTGAACTGATATTGTTCTAAGGTTCCTGTGATATTTTCTTTACTTATTAAATAGACAAAAACATGGAAGCTTTGGCATCAGTTATTTTGAGCACAATTTCTGGCACATACGAGTGCAATATTTTATGAAAAAATACATATTTTGTATTGACAGTGCGTAGCGTTCAAGAATTCATTTGCGGCATCTTTCGCAATGGCAACGCAGTTATTATTCATGTATTTGATCTCTCGACAAATTGTTTAAGAGGAAGCTTTAGCTCGGGCCCAACTCCAACGCGGTCTATTCAAATAAATTTGAAACACAGAAACGCTTTCTGAGATAACCCCTGGATCACTTTTAATGAACTTTGTTGAATTTGAGAGAGTTAACTTTTAGTATCTGTTGGAAGCGGAAGTTTTATTTAGGGCCTGGATTTTGTTTAAAATATTTTGAAAATTTTGAAAGGGCGGAAAAATAGACGGACTTCGTTTACAAACTAAAAGCTATTCATCAAAAACAGATATCGTGGTTCTTCAAACGGCATCTATTATAGGAGTCAAAGCGGACAAATTCGGTATGTCCATTTGTATCTTACGTGAATTAGTTACGTGATGCACAAGGGTTCTGCAAAAGCCGTATTTCGATAATGCTAAATTGTTTGAGATTCATTTGTAACATATAAATTTTGTCCGCTGTAGATGTACTATTAGATGTGATTCACAGAATTGTGATATTATTTTTCATTTTTGAGTTACAGAGTTTTCAACATGATAGTTTAGTTTCGTGAAAATTTTAGATTTGTGCCAATTTTCATTAAAAAGTTGACAACCTAAATAAAAGAATTCGAAACCAGAAGACAGTAGAATTTAAGTTTTTCTTTTAAATGCAACAAACCTGATCAAATTTTGTGCAGTGGTTGCCGAGAAAAACTAATTCACCTTCTACACGTATTTAGATAGGAGCATCCGAGCTAAAGCTTCCTCTTGTGGAGGAGGCCAAGCTGCAACTTGAGCCTGCCATCGACTAATAAAATTTCATTCTTTGTCATACAGTAATAGCTGCGGTTGGCGTACACACAGTGGGGCGTTCTTGGTGATATGATAGGCGTCCGAAATTTCTCGTGCGGCTTGGTTAGAGTGACGGAACAAAATGACAGTGTTTTCGAAGATGTGTTTGCACGGACACGATCTACAATGTGAAGCACACAGTTTGATGAATTTTTGTGCTCTATGCGGCATATGTTGACACATCGGCCTGTTTGGCCGATGTGTCGATGTATGCCGTTTTCAGCAATAATACTTTGGGACCCTAGTCTGTAAACTAGATTTACGTATTTGTTTTCTGTATGAATAAACTCATACCTCAACTACAAGCTTCAACATTTTTATTGACTGCAGTAAGTGTGTACGTTTTTATTCAAAAGTTAGAGGCAGCCGCGTTTCTACGTAGTTTCACTTAGCAGAATTCTTCCAGCATGTTTGTGCTCCGAGATGTCCGCATGGTTGCGCATGATTACTCATGCAAGAGGGTGAGGATCGGCGCAAATCTCCTCCCTGATGTCACGCGGCGTTTAGCCTGACAACAGGGCGGAGGCATGGGCGAGGATGATAACTGTTCCCCTTCCCCGCTCGACTGGCGAAATCAAGTTGTGACAGCGCCGTGTGCCGTGCAGTGGTTGCTCTTGATTTCAATAAAACTTACAGTACACTTGGAAACCAGCTGTCACTTTGACCATGCTCGCTCGTCTAGTCCCCATTACGCAGGCGCACTGCCCTCCACTCGCGCCATTATCTCGGCAGGGCAGCCGCCGCCATCGTTACAGGCTGTGGCGGTCGCGTGTTACGACAGTGGTTCCATGCTCTCCGACTTTTTATTTCGCCAGCTATTTTGTGAAATTGGATCCCATAACCAGACTTCGAGCGTGACGTTACAAGAAGCTTCCAGGCTCATCTTGCGATTTGTGCAGCGCTCACAGAATACGAAATGTCAGAAAAGGATTTGCACAATACACGCGCCGACTCGGCGCTACGATTTATCAGAAGGTTTGAAATAAAATTATGGTATTTTAGGTGCCAAAACTGCGATCTGATTATGAGGCAAGCCGTAGTGGCGGACTTCGGAATCATTCCGACTGTCTCGGGGTCTCTAACGTGCGCTTAATTGAAGTACACAAGCGTCTTCGCATTTCGCCCCCATCGAAATGCTGCCACCGTAGCCGGGATTCGATCCCGCGACCTCGTGCTCAGCAGCCCAACACCATAACCACTAAGCAACCATAGCTTTTTTTTTTCTTTAATACATGGGAGCAGAATCTTCAACAAAACAAGAAAAACAAAGTGCTGCAGAAATTCAAGGTGACTGGAAACACATTCAAAAGTCAGGCAAGCATGTGCGAGCATCGTATAGGCATCCAGGGCGTCGCTCTTCCTTGTGCACCGTACACACTAGAAACGTAGGCAGCAGATTCGCGAAAACTGCTTCGCGGTAGTTCAGTTACATTCAGCAATCCTTCCATTCAAAACTTGGTTAGAAAAAAAAAGGGGGGGGGGGGGCTGTTTCGTGCCGTGGTCGACAAACTGCCGTTTGTGTCTACGTGCTGAAACGATTGACCACTGTTTTGTAGATTGTAGGGATGCCGAGTTCTTCTTGGACATTCTCCAAATAACATTCTAAATAGATTTACATATCGCACCATACACATTCCCATTTCCTGCCTTTTAATAATCATTGTGACTCACCATATGACATGTTCAGAGTACCTGGCCTACATAGCATTTGGCGCAGTAGAATGTGTGACAGGCACACTACGCAACCATGGCGGGTATTTATCAGCAGAATGCCAGTGCATTTATCTATGCTGCCTTGTGTATCTGTCAACTACACGCCGACATTTAACCTGAGATGGGCTCTGCCGGAATTTGGTGCCCTTCAGATTATATTGGCTTTGTAAAAAAGATTTGTGGGGAAGAGAGCCAATTAGGTCGCTGTACAATGAAGCATGAGAGTCACTTTGCACAGAGAAGAGAAATTTGCTCTTTTTCATTGACGTACCAAGGGTTGCGGCTAAACCAACATACATTAAAGGAGTAAAGTGCAAGGGGACATTTCGGAAGGAACTGAAATGAATGCGCGTAAGAACACGTTATTACTTTAACTGACCTTCCATTGCAATTTTAGTATAAGTTATTTATGAATATTTGACAGTTTGATGGTCCGCACGATGTCGGTGGTTGTTTGTAGTTGTCGTCATTGTCGTTGTTTTTCGCCAAGGCAACAGCGGTTGTTGCCTTGGCGGTTGTTGCCTTCTTGCCTTGTGGAAATTTTTATTTATTTATTTATTTATTTATTTATTTATTTATTTATTTATTTATTTACTTATTTGCTTGTTTGTTTGTTTAATTTCAATACCCTGAATCCCAGGGGGCATTACATGGGGGGATTATTATACAGTCATAATGTACAACACGTTTACAGACACCAAGGAAAATAACAAAATATAATAAGTACAATATAAATGCAGCATTTATACAAGAAAACAGAAGAGCCGCCGGACAGGCCGCCATTTTAATATGAACCTGGCAACGTTTAACGCTAGAACGTTATCTAGTGAAACGAGTCTAGCAGTGCTATTGGAGGAATTAGAGGGCAGTAAATGGGATATAATAGGGCTCAGTGAAGTTAGGAGGCCAAAAGAAGCATATACAGTGCTAAAAAGCGGGCACGTCCTGTGCTACCGGGGCTTAGCGGAGAGAAGAGAACTAGGAGTCGGATTTCTGATTCATAAGAATATAGCTAGTAACATACAGGAATTCTATAGCATTAACGAGAGGGTGGCAGGTCTTGTTGTGAAACTTAGTAAGAGGTACAGAATGAAGATTGTACAGGTCTACGCCCCTACATCCAGTCATGATGACCAGGAAGTCGAAAGCTTCTATGAAGACGTGGAATCGGCGATGGGTAGAGTGAAAACCAAACACACTATACTAATGGGCGACTTTAATGCCAAGGTAGACAAGAAGCAGGCTGGAGACAAGGCAGTGGGGGAATATGGCTTAGGCACTAGGAATAGCAGGGGAGAGTTATTAGTAGAGTTTGCGGAACAGAATAATATGAGGATAATGAATACCTTCTTCCGCAAGCGGGATAGCCGAAAGTGGACGTGGAGGAGCCAGAACGGCGAGACTAGAAATGAAATAGACTTCATACTCTGCGCTAACCCTGGCATCATACAAGATGTGGATGTGCTCGGCAAGGTGCGCTGCAGTGACCATAGGATGGTAAGAAGTCGAATTAGCCTAGACCTGAGAAGGGAACGGAAGAAACTGGTACATAAGAAGCCGATCAATGAGTTAGCGGTAAGAGGGAAAATAGAGGAATTAGAGATCAAGCTACAGAACAGGTATTCGGCTTTAACTCAGGAAGAGGACCTTAGTGTTGAAGCAATGAACGACAATCTTGTGGGCATCATTAAGGAGTGTGCAATAGAAGTCGGTGGTAACTCCCTTAGAGAGGATACCAGTAAGTTATCGCAGGAGACGAAAGATCTGATCAAGAAACGCCAATGTATGAAAGCCCCTAACCCTACAGCTAGAATAGAACTGGCAGAACTTTCGAAGTTAATCAACAAGCGTAAGACAGCTGACATCAGGAAGTATAATGCGGATAGAATTGAACATGCTCTCAGGAACGGAGGAAGCCTAAAAACAGTGAAGAAGAAAATAGGAATTGGCAAGAATCAGATGTATGCGTTAAGAGACAAAGCCGGCAATATCATAACTAATATGGATGAGATAGTTCAAGTGGCTGAGGAGTTCTATAGAGATTGATACAGTACAAGTGGCACCCATGACGATAATGGAAGAGAAAGTAGTCTAGAGGAATTCGAAATCCCAAAGGTAACGCCGGAAGTAGTAAAGAAAGCCTTAGGAGATATGCAAAGGGGGAAGGCAGCTGTGGAGGATCAGGTAACAGCAGATTTGTTGAAGGATGGTGGGCAGATTGTTCTAGAGAAACTGGCCGCCCTGTATACGCAATGCCTCATGACCTCGAGCGTACCGGAATCTTGGAAGAACGCTAACATAATCCTAATCCATAAGAAAGGGGACGCCAAAGACTTGAAAAATTATAGACCGATCAGCTTACTGTCCGTTGCCTACAAACTATTCACTAAGGTAATCGCAAATAGAATCAGGACCACCTTAGACTTCTGTCAAGCAAAGGACCAGGCAGGATTCCGTAAAGGCTACTCAACAATAGATCATATTCACACTATCAATCAGGTGATAGAGAAATGTGCGGAATATAACCAACCCTTATATATAGCTTTCATTGATTACGAGAAAGCGTTTGATTCTGTGGAAACCTCAGCAGTCATGGAGGCATTACGGAGTCAGGGTGTAGGCGAGCCGTATGTAAAAATACTGAAAGATATCTATAGCGGCTCCACAGCCACCGTAGTCCTCCATAAAGAAAGCAACAAAATCCCAATAAAGAAAGGCGTCAGACAGGGAGATACTATCTCTCCAATGCTATTCACAGCGTGTTTACAGGAGGTATTCAGAGACCCAGATTGGGAAGAATTGGGGATAAAAGTTGATGGAGAATACCTTAGTAACTTGCGATTCGCTGATGATATTGCCTTGCTTAGTAAGTCAGGGGACCAATTGCAATGCATGCTCACTGACCTGGAGAGGCAAAGCAGAAGAGTGGGTTTAAAAATTAATCTGCAGAAAACTAAAGTAATGTTTAACAGTCTCGGAAGAGAACAGCAATTTACAATAGGCAGCGAGGCACTGGAAGTACTAAGGGAATACATCTACTTAGGGCAGGTAGTGACGGCAGATCCGGATGATGAGACAGAAATAATCAGAAGAATAAGAATGGGCTGGGGTGCGTTTGGCAGACATTCTCAGATCATGAACAGCAGGTTGCCATTATCCCTCAAGAGGAAAGTGTATAATAGCCGCGTCTCACCAGTACTCACCTACGGGGCAGAAACCTGGAGGCTTACGAAAAGGGGTTCTACTCAAATTGAGGACGACGCAACGAGCTATGGAAAGAAGAATGGTAGGTGTAACGTTAAGGGATAAGAAAAGAGCAGATTTGGTGAGGGAACAAACGCGAGTTAATGACATCTTAGTTGAAATCAAGAAAAAGAAATGGGCATGGGCAGGACATGTAATGAGGAGGGAGGATAACCGATGGTCATTAAGGGTTACGGACTGGATCCCAAGGGAAGGGAAGCGTAGCAGGGGGCTGCAGAAAGTTAGGTGGGCGGATGAGATTAAGAAGTTTGCAGGGACGGCATGGCCACAATTAGTACATGACCGGGGTTGTTGGAGAAGTTTGGGAGAGGCCTTTGCCCTGCAGTGGGCGTAACCAGGCTGATGATGATGACGATGATGATGAATGTCGAGTCGATCCAGATACATCAGAAATTTTGTCTTAAAAGATGACACGTAAGTAAAGGTAACTATCTGTTGCGGCAGACCATTTCGCTCTTTTACTGAAAACACAAATGACGAGTTCTGGTATTTCATTCTTCTTGCGAAAATTGGTTGTACTTTCAGACAACGATCTCTGCGTGAAGAGATATGATGCGCCGGGAGAATATTCGCAGTTGCAAAATCTGTATTGCTGTAGCACATCGAGTGAAAAAATGACAAAGGAGATATCCTGCGTAGTGTCGAGATTAGAGAGATTACGTATTCGCTTCAACGCCCTTACGCTTTGGTAAACTCTGATAAGCTTATTGCTTTCAAAGGTTTCTTTTTATTATTATTTTAGCAGAAACTTGGGAAGGTAGGCTGCGTTGGAGCTGGCTGTCCCAAAATCCCAAATTCATTACTGCAGCATCAATCACATTTTAAGCAGACTCAGCTCCGTATGCCATCTACGTAACGCGAGACATGCTTGGTTCGGCAGGGAATGGTTGTATAAGTCGTGCAATAAGTGATTTGCAGAGAGCGGTTAATGCTGTTGCGGTTTGTATATCTGATGGGCTGGTAAATACATATATATATATATATATATATATATATATATATATATATATATATATATATATATATATATATATTGTAGCGTTCCTAACTAGAACGGCAACAGAAATGACATCATCTAAGTGAGACGGGTGTCGTCCGCCATTTTATTCCAACTTCTTCCTTCTCACTTCTCCCCTAGCACCTTCCTTCGTCTTCTTTCATGCGTCCAGCGCAGACCGCTTCACTCTTCCGGATTTCTTTTAATTACACCTCCTGGGGTAATACTTGAATACGTTTCCAATAGCGGCGCACTCCGTTTGGCCCGAGGCTCCGGCGTACCAGACATTCTTCAATATTCCATGCTGGCATGCAGTCTTAATAACTTGAAATGGTCCGCAATATTTTGAATTTGAGGGCACAGCTCCTTTCCTTACAAGGACATAGTCTCCAGGCTGTATGTCCGGTATCTGGCTACTGTGCCTTTTATCAAAGTTTCGCTTCATGCGGCGCTTGTAGATCTCCTGTTCTTTGACAGTTTTCCTTACTTCCGCAAGTTCGAGGTTCTCTAGGAGACCTAGCTCATGATCTGCAGGAAGTATGGGCGCTGTACCTGAAGTTACAAAATGAGGGCTGCAGCCTAAACTCGTGGTGTATGATCTGTTGTGATGCTTCACAGCGGCCTCGAGACAGCACTTCCAGCCACCGGCAAAGTCTGGATACATCTTCAGATACTGTTTGATGTCTCGTATGGCACGTTCCGCTAGGCCGTTTGCTGCCGGGTGGTATGGAGAAGAATACTTTATCATGATGCCGTGCTCCTGGGCCCACTTTGATAATTTGGCACTCCGAAAAGCCGGCCCGTTGTCGCAGACGAGCGTCTTTGTGTGTTTAAAACACTCAGCTTTGAGGAGGTCTATTACGCTGTTTGCGTCTTCTTTGCCAGCTTTAGCCGCAATCGTCCGTGTGCACTCATCTATGGAGAGCAAGAAAGCTTGCGTTCGCTTGACTCCTTCCCCCTTCTTTTTGAGCTCCGCGAAGTCCAAATGAATTACTTCGAACGGGATGCTTGAATATTCAGGGTTTGTCATAACGTCTGTCGATTGCTTGAATTTAACTTTGTTCACCTGGCAGAGGTGGCATGTGCGGATGTAATGGCTGATGTCGTTTTTCATGCCCGGCCATGTGAATCTCATGAGCAATTTCTTATAAGTGCGCCAGAAGCCATCATGTCCACCCGATTCAGGGGTGTCGTGGTATAGATGAAGAATCCTTGGAATCATAGTTGGTGGTACGTGATACCTTCCATTGATAAACTGGAGCTCTTCTGTACCTTCCCATAGCTTAATATGATTGATTGTATCTGGATTATTGCTTGATTCCTGTACAAGTAATCTTGATAGTGCGTCAGCGTCAGTGAGGAGTGGGCCAGGACGGTGCGAAATTACGAAATCAAATTGTTGCAGATAGTTCACCCATCTAGCAATGCGGCCTCTTGGCTGGGCCATGCTCAGAAGTTGAGTCAATGCTTGATGGTCCGTGAAAAGTATGAATTTGGCACCTTCCAGGTAAGTACGAAAGTACTGCACAGCTTTTAAGACGGCCAGAGCTTCCTTTTCTGTGGTACAGTAATTGATTTCGGTGGGTTTCAGGGTATAGCTGTAGTACCCCACGACGTAGTGTTTGGTTTGATCAGCTTGTTTGGATGGCTTCTGGTATAGAACTGCACCGGTAGCATAATGTGATGCGTCCGTGTTCAGCACGAAAGGCAAGGAAAAATCCGGTATTCGCAAGATGGGGTCCGACGATATTAGTTTTACAAGCTCACGATAGACAGCTTCGCACTTCTCGTCCCAATGAAAAGGCACGTCTTTCTGAGTTAAACGTGTGAGGCACCTTGTTCTCAGTGCGTAGTCTTTGATAAACGCCCGGAAGTGTCCTGCAAGGCCAAGAAAAACGCGCAGGGAGTGCACATCATAAGGCTTTACCAGCTTGGAGATTCTCTCTACCGATTCTTGCTTGGTGCTTTTAGTCTGTCCATCAAACACCCTGCCAAGAAATACTACGGTATCTTGAAAGAACGCACTTTTCTTGAAGTTGACTTTGAGTTGGGCAAGACTGAGGGCATGAAGAACTTTTGAAAGATGACTACGGTGTTCGTCCTTTGTCTTTGAGTAGATGATGATGTCGTCGATGTACACATTGCAAAATGTGCCCAGGTAAGGTTTCAGAATGTCCGTCATAATCTTCTGAAACCACGCAGGGGAGTTTTTCCAACCAAATGGTAGGCGGTTGTACTCAAACAAGTCAAATGGGGTTATGAACGCGGTGTACTTCTTCGTTTCTTCACTTAGTGGAATCTGCCAAAAGCCCTTGCAGAGATCTATTCGTGAAAATTAATGGCAACCACCGGTTTCGTCAATGATGTCGTCGATTCTCGGCATTGGATAAGGTATCAATTCAGTTTGACGATTGAGAGCCCGGTAGTCTGTGCAGAGGCGGAATGTCCCGTCTTCTTTAGGTGCAATAGTGATAGGAGAAGCAAATGGGGATACAGAAGGCCGGATGATACCTGCGTCTAACATTTCTTGCAACTCCTTTTTCAGCCACACCTTTTTATCTCTGGACATATTATAGGGGGTTCTACGAACCACTGTTTTATCTGCGAGCTCGAAAGGAACGACATGGCATTTCATTGCTGGAGGGTAGCTTCCTATGCATATAAGCTCTGGGTACTTAGTCTTGATGTCTTCGTGGTGAAAAATTAGCCTTGATACACTAGGTTCTTCACCAGGGTCTTCTGTTCTTATCGTGTCTTCGGCCATTACCTTGTCATCCCAATAGAGGTTCATCTTAAGTTTTTTTCATGTCTGGACGGGACAAAAGAAAATCGTAGGTGACATTGGGAATGGCCAATGCGTCACTGGTAATAGCATTTCCTTGAAATTCAATAGCCAGGGTTACCCATTCGCTATGCATGGTCACTGACCCATCGTAGGCTTGGACACGCAATGTTCTACCAGCGTGCAGACGACTGGCATCCACTCGAGTCTTGTTGATAATAGATACCGAAGCTCCACTGTCAACGAGAGCCTTCACTTCAATGCCATCTACCTTAATGGGGGCGTACAATAAGCTTGACGACACCAAATATACTGTCTCACTGAAGCTCTTTTTCTGGGGCTTGTGATGCACGGTAGACAGATTATGTGGAAGTAGGTTGCCGTGAACTGCGGTAATTGGTTCTTCACCATCCTCACAGTCATGATTTACGCTTCCCAGAGATTTGTTTATGAAGCTGTGTTCACATTCAGTTGACGGCAACGACTCTAGATTGGAATCAAGTTGCACTGTTCTACCATCTGGCTGTCTTCTCGATGTAATTCTTGGCACTGAGGTCTGTAGAAAGTTCAGAAGGTCATCAAACGTTCTTGGACCTTTGAGCTGGACATGACAACGGATCTCGATACACAACCCTTGCGTTATCAAAGCTACAACAGCAGAAGACGACAGCTTCGGTTCTGCAGAATACAACAGGCGACGCTTCTCAAGACAGTACTCAAGCAGAGAGCCACCTGTATAACTGAACCGCAGTGCCGCATCCCATCTTTCTACTGCGTTGCCTTCGAAAGCCCCTAAAAAGTTGCTTTTCCACAGTTCCCAACATGTTGTTCCATAATCCATGAGTTGCACGTCATACCATTTTCTGGCTATACCGCCCAAATAGCGGCGCATATGCAAAATCTTTGTGTCGTCGGAGTGCCACAGATTCTTGTCACAGGCGTACTCGAAAAAACACAGCCAGTAGTGTGCATTTTGCGATTTTCCTTCAAAAACATCTGGTTCGACAATACTTCGTGCTGACTGCTCTCGACTAAGCGCTTGGACGAAAGTTCTCATTATTTCGATCTGTTGTATAATGTTCCTTTGCAGTTCCATAACACTCAAGTCTAGGCTCACCTTCCCGGCAGGCGTTTCCTCTTTGAGGGTGCCACGTCGTATGGGTTCCAGAACGAGTTCGCTCAGTGTCTGCAGTTGTAGATTCACTGTCACCGATCCTGTTTGCACGAGGGCTTGGCGGCTGATTGCAGCTTGTTGCAGTACCACGTTGATCAGCGCGGTAGAACTAACTTCAAGAGGAAGGTCCGTCGCTGGCTCACCGTGCACTTGGTATCGGGTGAACACAACAAACTCTGATGACGCCTGGTCGACGAAAAACGTCACCCGCATCGCTGGTCTTCGAAAACTGTCGGCTGCGCCAAAATGTAGCGTTCCTAACTAGAACGGCAACAGAAATGACATCATCTAAGTGAGACGGGTGTCGTCCGCCATTTTATTCCAACTTCTTCCTTCTCACTTCTCCCCTAGCACCTTCCTTCGTCTTCTTTCATGCGTCCAGCGCAGACCGCTTCATATATATATATATATATATATATATATATATATATATATATATATATATATATATATATATATATATATATATATATATATATATATATTATATATATATATATATATATATATGACCCTGCGACACTGAGTATGTGCGTTTCTATAAGCCCGTTGACGCCTCGGGGCCAGCGCGCGCGACCTGCGTCTTTAGAGAGTTCCGCGAGCAACCCGACCAGAGCGGGACCGCACTCTGCTATTAAAGTTTAGCTGCGTTTTGTATTTGTTTTGTTTTTCGACGTAGATCGATCATTATCTGTTGCTACAACCGAGGCGCTTGTGTAGTCGACCGACAGGAGCGATTCGCGTGTGCCGGTTCTTCGTTGAAGATCCCAGCGCGCCGACATCAGGAAAGGTGCCCCCCGCAGCACGTGTCGAGTGTGTTCGGGT
Source organism: Dermacentor albipictus (assembly GCF_038994185.2). Classification (NCBI taxonomy): domain Eukaryota; kingdom Metazoa; phylum Arthropoda; class Arachnida; order Ixodida; family Ixodidae; genus Dermacentor; species Dermacentor albipictus. The sequence goes on from NC_091824.1 coordinate 18,626,813, forward strand.
TTCGCGAAAGCAGCGAGACACCCGTCAAAGAAACCCAGGTTGACCTCGTCGAGAATGCCTCGCAATAAAAAAAAAGTGCCTAAAAGAAAATAACAACGAGCACTATATACAGAAATGAACGCGTCAGAAGCACACAAGGTGACATCGCAACGGGCACCTGCACCGAAAGTGCGGTCACCGACATATATCACCCACAAGCACTATCACCAACCTCACAAGAGTGAAAAAGTCCTCGCAAGTTTTTTCATGTATCTATATAAAAGGGCAGCACGGCCGCGAAGTCAGCCAGTTGAAAACTTTTGTTTTCAAACTTTGTACCTGGATTTATCGGCTTCTTAAAGATAGAACAAACAAGCCATTCGTCACGCATTTTCTCGTTTTCATTATTTATGTTGTTTTATTTTGCGCAAATAAGAGACGAACACAGCCCTATGATAACACATTGTGCCAACTCGGTATTACTTAAGAAAGAACAAACTACTAAGTGGACATTATTTTGAAGACGCTGATTGAGAACATGAGAACAAAATCCCCACAAGAACCCCAGTAATGTCATATAGTGGTCAACTAGGCATGAACAAATATGAATTAATTTATTTACAAGACGCTAAAATTAAACCAAATTTTATAAGAACACAAACGTATACACACTGAATCCCATTTAATATCCTCGCTTAAGCGGTCTGGT